>NC_142528.1:25941500-25974000 GCF_964205215.1 Stylophora pistillata
AGAGACTTGTTATTGAGTAAGAAACTAATAAGTACTACAACTGTATTTAAAATAGAAAATTCATTTTCATTAACTGTACCTTTGGTTTTTCTCTATTTCTAGAACTAACTTGCAGTACAAGGACAATACCAGAACTAAATCAAATCAAATTAAATTAAATCAAGTCAGCACAATCGGCAAAGACAATTAAAAATGAAAGTGTATTTTATAATAACTACAAATTGTATCATAGTCAATAATTATGTGATTGCTATGGGACTAAAGACTTCTATCTTTTAAACCTGAACATCAGTATAATTCAAATTCTCCCCCTATGGTTTCCTGACATTTCCTTTGGTAATAACAAAGAGAAATTTTTGGACAGTCAGGAACTTCACAGATGATCATTTCTGTTATCCTCATGACCTTTACAGTTGATTCAAGGAAGATACCGTAAGGAAAAATCAGAAGCTGGTCTCTTTTTTAAGGCCTAAATGCAGGTGAAATTTCAAAATTCACCGGATTATGGTCAAATCAAAGGTGAGTAAATCATGAAGCACATAATTTTGAAGAGACAAGTCCTATTTAACTCTGTACAGATTTCAAGTTGGCCATCAAGTAAAACCTGTTTGGCTTTCAATTATTTTTTAAACAATAATAAGTAAGAACGACCATTAAGAAAAATTTTTGATACCTTGTTGCAACTCCCAAAAGACTGCGGCATTGAGTGAAGCAAATGGCTAGGATAGGGCCATCCTATTAGTTTGCGAACCAAATAATGTAAACAGTTTAGTATACAGTATTACAATATTTTTGACTACAAAGTAGCAGATCTAAGATCAAAAGGAAAAACCTTTTAATATCATTTCAGTAATAAATCTCTTGTGCAGAAATTTCTCTAAGTAACCAAGTTCGAGGTCCGCACTGTGAGTTATGAAGCAAGTTTTTTTCTGCTTGCTTTTATACCATAATTCTGAGCAAAAAAAAAAAGATTCCACAACTTTCAATAGAGGCAGTGGAGCATTTGAAATGTGGGGAGGGCTTATATTCATGTAGACATGCACATACCCCTGCTTGAATTTTCCAAATTGCCCTTTGCATTGTTCATTGCCACAAGCAAACCACTTTGCAATCTTTACAGTTTTGAGTTTTGCTGTAATCAAATTTTCTAGCACAGTCTTAAGTTTTTCAGCTTAAAATTTGAATTGATTACCAGAGACAAAAATAAATCATGTCTAATTTCCTAGACACATGGTCTAGTATTATAGAGAATTGCTCCAGTTGATATGCTTCTCAAACATAGGCTGGAGCTGTTCAAAAAACATTTTACAACATATTTTTTCACCTAGCCCGATGCTATCAAAAGGATTTGTGAAAAGATCACAAGATTGTAAAATTTTGGCAATTTTTATGCTGCATTAGCTATATTTTTTGAAGCAAAGCATAGAGGGGGGGGGGGGGGGGTCTCTGTGCCCCCCAAATTTTTGATTGGGAGGGGAGACTACAGCTACCCCTGCTTCCACTGCCTATGTACAGCATGGACCAAGGAAAACAAGGTTAGTTAGATATTTAGCATTAATATCTCTGGATTTAGATAATTATACAGGGGAAAAATTTCAATTCAAACAAACTTTCAAATTATTTTAGTACCCTCTACAGTGAAATATGGCCAGTTCATTGACCAATGATAGTACATATAACTGTTTTCTAAGCTTAAAACAAGATATTATTGTGATCCATGGGTAAAGGCTACTGAACTTCTTCGAATATCAAGCTGGGAAGATGACTCACTCAGGAATTAGGAGCACCATCTTGATAATGTTATGTTTCAACTAGCCTTCATGATAGTAAAAAATTGTTTTAGGAGGAGTCTACAGATCAGTGAGACTCCAGCTGAACTTACTTTGTTACTTATAAACCTGATGTGCTTCAAAGTCTTCCTGTCAAATATATACAGGCCCCCAGTAGAAGAGCCCATTGCTATGTATTTCTTGCAAGCCGTCATACAAGTATACTACAAGAAAATGATACAATCAGCCTAATGCTAGTAAGCTTGTTAGGTCTACACACTTAAAACACTCTAGCCAATTATCAATTAAGTCACCTCCTCAAAAACCTCTACTACAAGAAATAACAAGACTTCTGGAAAAACATTCAAGAAGTAGGGCTATTTATCCATAGCTACAAAAAGCACTTTTTCACACTTCAGTGAAGGGGTCAAAGGTGGGTGGGGGTGAGGTAAAATTGCGACAATATTCTTACTGTACCTAGAGTAAACACCACTACTTACGGTCTTCACTCTCTTTTTTAAAATGATCAGGGCGATAACTTGTGGAATTCTCTCCCTAACTACATGAGATCGATTCCTGAATTAAGTAAATTTAAATTGGGAATTTCCAAAATGAAATTTGACATTGACTGTTGTACCTTTTGCAGTAAATATTTTCAATTTTTAACTTTTTAGTCACATTCAAATTTATTTAGACATATATTTATTACTTAATTTTTTTATTGTATTGTATTTTAGTAATTTTAATATCTTTACTTGGAGATATTAGCAAGTATTTGCCATCTTTAATTCAAGTTTAAATAAAGTTATTGTATTGTATTGTATGCAGCAGGAAAGTGGTACCTTCTCTCGGTGTTACTTACCTGATATAAAAACCCATGCCCGTCTAATAAAGGTAAACAGACTTCTCTGTTTGTAATTGCCTTCCAGACTGGAGCCTACCCACTACTCACAAAACGAGGAGAATTCCAAAATAATTTTGGAATTCTCCTCTCGATCTAAACCAAATAGTAATTTGCAAATCGCTTGGGTTTTCACTCCATAAGTTACCTACGTGCTTAGGAATTTTGTTAGATACGAATTCAGATACGAATTTAGTAAAAGTTAAGTTCTCAGAACTAGTGAGAATGATATGATCTGCTAAACAACACGTCAGTTTCGACGCAAGTTGTCGCAGAGCACTTCATTTCTGCAGTTTTATGGCAAACATAAGAAATTCTATGGCATCTCATCAGCCCACACACCTTTATACGAGGATATGGCTTTATTGGGTTTTGCAGATCCTCCATGGATCCCATTTCGGTCAGTAAAACCCCATATTCTCCAACAACTGAACTCCATCGAACCACCTCTGCAGCAGCCATATTAGTTTGGGTCGAGTACCGAAGGACTGGGACTGGAAACTTCGTATATTCTCCGAAGTTATTCGGAAGTTGTCGGTGAATGTCGCCAGCTGAGATGCTGCTGGGTCAGGAACCGGAAAGCGGACTTTTTCTCGCAAGAACTTGAGAAAATTTGTGGAATATTTTCCTTTCGTGACTGTAATTTTCGAAGTAGTTACTGCTATTTTTCGCAAAAAAAAGTGAGTCAAAACAGCTCGCTGAAATAGGTGAATACGTAATTATTTCCATTTTCTTCTTGACGGGAAAGTCTCGTGACAGACCTAACGTTAGTCACGTGGTCTTAAATATAAAACCTTCAAGCACTAACTTTGTCGTCCTGTTAGCGTGCAACTCAGGCAAAAGATCATGAACTTCCCAGTGGTTCTCGTGGCTTTTTTCTTGGTTAGCCTATCACAGGCTGCCCTGAGGTAAGATCCTCTTGCTTTTTATGACCACGTATCGTACAAAATACGGCGTAAATTTTAAAGATTGAAAACACAATCAATTGTAGCTTTGTTCAACGCACAATTCAAAGGAGTTTTTTTAATGCATGTGTTAAAAAGAAATTTCGATTTTCGCGATCGGCGAGTTTCCTTATCAGCCAATAATGCGTTTTCCACCAAGGACATGAAATTTTCACATTTGTAAACTGAAATCAGATTCTTTTAAGTCGATCGCATATCGAACCTTCAGGTCTTTGCCATGCATACTTTCCACATCATTTATTGCCATCACACTCAGCTATACCAAGGCTTGTAAATTTAATATCTATGACAATGTTTTAGCCATCGTTAAACTAGTGAAGCACTGCTAGATAGTTGTGTTTTATTTTCTTTCTTCTGCTCAGTTCTTAAAAAAAAAATCACCTTCGATCAATTCGAGAGCCAAACCAGGCCATGCTATTAGAATTTCTATCACCGCTGCAGCGCTGCTTCTGTTTGTGCTAAATAGTTTAACTTGAAAGAGAAAGGTATTTAAAATTATCGCAAAGGGAATCAAGGAACAAAGAGGTTTACGCTCACCTGTAAGAGCTTTTTCACTTTTTCTCATTTTGATGAATGAAACTGAAGTAGTTTTGTTAATGGAATATTATTTGGTTTTTCGTAATTTGTCAAAGTAGAAAATTACGTCACTGAATTCATCGTTTCAAGCTGTGATTGGTGAAATTTTCCAGTCCTATTCACCTGCAAACGTAAGTTATCTAAAAATATCGTAAAATAAAGAAGTTAAATAAATAGCAGAGAAAGGGAGGTTTGAAACTTCCTTAGGATTATAACATAACTAAAAAGATCTTAAGGACGTCCCCAAATTTCGTGCTGGGCTGTTTTCAGTGGAGTGGTTCTCTTTGTCTTGGTGTTGAGCAAGGGGAAATAATGATTCCAATTTTTTTCTAATACTTGACTTGAAGGAAAACTATAAAGCATGTCTATGTTTGACAAGTTGATATGTGAAAAGTGCAGTTGCTTGTGAAAACATTTACAGCACAAATACGTCACTCGCAGGAATAAGTTGTCAGTCTTCACTGGAGGATTTTGGTGGCCAACCATTGAAAATACTCTCTAGTACAGTTTATAATTTATTTTAGATCAACTCAGGTATTTTACTGCTTTGTCAAACAAAAGGAGCCAGTAAATCCAGAAAAGATTACTGGGAAAAATGCTGTCCATTGGGACTTCTTTAGAACATTGTTGTATAAATAGGTCTGAGCAAAATTGTCACTCTCAAGATCTACAGTTTGGCAATTTCTAATACAGTAGACCCCAGTGCCCCCTCTGTGATACATTTTGTAAAATTTTAGTTCTGAGAATTTGCTGTTAAATCAAACATTACATTCTACACTACAAGTGGTATTTCCTTCTCCTCTCTTTGATATCTAAACCCTTTAAAGACCCACCAGCTTTTAATTTTATCCTTGCAGTAATACTAGGACAATCACATGACTTTTGGAGGGTATATAGTTTATTTGTGGCCCAAGTAACATTATTTGCACCTGAGCTGAGTGAGGCTGCAAATGATGCTATAAGGGACACAAATAAACTATTGCCTAACTAAAGTCATGTGATTATCATTATTATTAATTCACAAGGCCAAATTGTACAAATTCATTTAATAAAATATGTGTCAGGGTGTCAAATGCCATTTACAGCCCACACTTTTGCCATTTGGCCCGCGAAAAGGAGCATTTTAGAGAGGGCAGTTTAATAATAATAATAATAATTTAATATTTATATTGCGCAAATTAACATGTGGATATGATCAAATGGGCATCACAACACTTTTTGGGGGACTTTGGCCAGACTGCATCAGCAGTTTACAAACAATCGAAGGAAACTTGTTTGAAGATGCCCCCTCCCCCCAATTCCCAGTAAACAGGCCAGACCACATCACAGCAATCTTGTGAGTGGGTTCTTTAACGTCCCCTGCCTAACCAAATTAACTAATTATTAGATGCAGGAGACAGGACCTACAGTTTATTCGTCCTTATCCGAGAAGACTAGAATGTCTATCCATTTCTTAATATTATAGAAAGGTAGCGCATTCTCTTCAGTTATTTTAAGACCTTGAGTGTTGGTCCGGCCGGGGCTCGAACCATCAACCTCTACCTCCTGCACAACAGTCCAGCGCTCTAACCGATGGAGCTAAACGGGAGGCAGTTTGTCATTTGGCTGCGTGCAGTGGTGATAATGCTGAATCATTTGATCCCCTAGATCACGAGAATGAAGGAAATGATCACTAGCCTAAGAAGCTTCAATTGTTGAATAAATTCTCCTTGTTAGTGCCAATAAATATTGAGTTAGGGTATAAGGGGTCAAGGTAAAGTTTTTCTTTGGTCATTTCTGATGGTGAAAGAGTTAAACATTGTTGAATTTTTCAAACATATCTGGGCAACATTAACTTTTCAACTTACTAGCCAGTGGTTAGTGACAACTTAGATATTGAGACAATTTCAGTTTGTTTACTAGCCAAACATGTCAGTGGAAATTGAAAACCAACATCCAAAACTGAATTTTACTAGTCTGTGGCTAGTTGGCTACTGTTAGTGTCAAGCCCTGCATATCTGTGATTGATCATGTTTGTTGAAAATTAAATGTTTTTTGTTTTTTTCATTGCAGAGTGCCTTTGCACAAGTTCAGGTCCATCAGGAATTCTTTGAAAGACATCGGCATTTCATCTGAAGATATTCTTAAGAAAGCACAGCAAGAGTTGAAGCACAAGTACTCAGTGGAGTATGGTGGCCCAGAACCTCTCTCAAATTATCTTGATGCTCAGTACTATGGAGCCATCACAATTGGAACTCCTCCGCAGCCATTCAAAGTGGTTTTTGACACTGGTTCTTCCAATTTGTGGGTTCCCTCCAAGAAGTGCCCTTTGAGTGATGTTGCATGTTGTAAGTTGTAGTCAATTCTAACACATTTCTACTGTGTAATGCTGCCAGAATCGAAGAGTTGAACCATAATTATGAATTGTTTGTGAACATTAAGTTTGAAAACACTGCTGCAAGCATAGCATGTTGGAAACTTAACCAATTAAACCAATGAATGCAGTTTAGTCAGAACCTGGCAAGTAGGATAGAGAAACTCTGGTGGATCTCCTCCCTTCTACGCCTTTGACTCGTATCTTCAGGGCTGTGTTTCAGAAGATCATACATTACATGTGTTTCCTAATTAACAAGATTGTTCACATTTAAATTTTTTTCTGCAAATTCCTGTTCTTTCCTCTCCTGTTTCCTGCCATTTGCTATTCTGTTTGGTCTTGGCCTTCAAAAACATCCCCCTTCCCCAATCCCCCCTCCCCCTCCCTCCCCCCCTCCCCCCTACACCTACACCTACTACAAGTGGTACCTTAACCATTTAACTCCCAAGAGTGACCAGCATCTAATTTCTCCTTACAATATCACCCCTGAATCACACATTAAGGTCAGGAGAATAATGGAAATGATCACCAACTAAAGAATCTCTTGATAGTTAAACAAATTCTCCTTGTCAGCATCCTTAGGAATTGTTTAGAGAACAGTATGGAGAAAATTTATACTGATGTAGGGGTGTAAAGGGCTGAGGAAACATATTTATAACCACATTGTCCAGCTTCATTTCTTATTTGTAACTTTTTTTTTATTCCATCTTCAGTATTGCACAACAAGTATGACAGCACCAAATCTAGTACTTATGTGGAAAATGGCACCAAGTTTGAGATCCAGTATGGCAGTGGAAGCATGAAGGGATTTCTCAGCGCTGATAATGTGGAGGTAAATAACATTCTTATCATGCTACTTTGTGTAGGTTAAGTTACATGTAAATGTGTGTGTAAGGGTAGTTCTATCACTAACAGTATCTTGAGTCCTTAACTCCCTCCTATTGAGATTCTCCCTTTTTTTATGCATGGTATTACCATACAGTGTACCAGTTGGACACCAATTTTAAACCTTGTAGCCAATTGTTTAGTTCAAAGTATATTCTTAGTGTTAAATCTTTACATTGTACTTCCTAACATCAGTATGTGCATTCTCCATACTGTTCTCTATACATTTGGGACCTTAAGCAAACCGCGACGGCAACGGCAATGAGGCCGTGGAAAAACAAAAGATCTAATTGGCAGAACAATAGGTCAGCAACTGCATTTTAAAACTTAGTACATTTCTTAGCTGTCCTTTGCAAAACAACAACGTGAAATCACCAAAATTTGTGTCATCTGTGAACTGAAACCGTGACGGCAAATTATTTAAATTCCCATTTGGAACTCAACGCTACTTTTACACGTCATGTTGAGGTTGAGTTGGGGCGCTGTATGAGATGGTAAACACATGCAGCCATTTTTGAAATTTTAATTAAAAGTGGAAATTCATTTTTTAATCGACGTCTTCCTTATCTTTGCCGTCCTAACTGCTTAAGGTCCCTATTTCCTATGGCACAACGTCTGGGTCAGACTTTTTAACAAACTGATACAATCACCATGATGCACATACTACCCCTCTGAATATGCATAGCTTGATTAACTAACAATCCAAATCTTTTTTTTTTTTTGTTTTTCAATTTTATTCTTACAGATTGCTGGTTTAACCGTAAAAAAACAAACATTTGCTGAAGCCATGAGTGAACCAGGAGTGGCCTTTGTTGCAGCAAAATTTGATGGAATCCTTGGCATGGCATATGATACCATATCTGTAGATGGTGTTGTTCCAGTTTTCTATGATATGGTCCAACAAAGCCTTGTGCAGAAACCAGTTTTCTCATTTTACTTGAACAGGTATGTGCATTTCACAGATGAGTATGCTTAGGATGAGAGCTTATGTCTGTTGATAAAATTACCTGTAACCACTGACTGTTGCGGTGGAATCTGAATACAGTACATCTACTAAAAATGTAAAGGAAAGAACTACATGTTCTGGGGTTAAAATTTTACAAGAATTCGTAAAATAGGTAGAGTTGACTAATTACTTGTACCTTGTACCAAAACTGTGCTACTGGGGAAAGAAAAGCCATGGCCTTCAACCTGCAATCTCACAATTTTGCTGGGGTGTTCTGCCAAGTGAACAGTGCAACCAGATCTTGGAATCTATAGTCCAAGCTACATGCAGTTGTGCATGTATATGAGAGTAATTCTGTTTAAAATTGGACTGGAGAAATTGTTTTCATAATTTCTGGCAAACATGTCTAGGAAATGTAGTCCATCACTTCTGTTCATCTTGTTTCTAGTAAATGTAGTCCATCACTTCTGTTCATCTTGTTGAATGATGTTGAATATTTTCATTGTTTGATTCTAAGGGATCCATCTGGGTCACCGGGAGGGGAACTGATCTTTGGTGGTTCCGACCCCAAGCACTATACAGGAGACTTTACCTATATTCCTGTCTCTAAGAAGGGATACTGGCAATTTAAGATGGACAGGTAAGCTCTTGGCTATTGTTTACATTAACTTTACTTATTTTGTTTGTTTTTCTATTTTCTTTTTTTTTTTCTTTTTGTATTCTTACTCTTTATTCTCACCTGCAATGATCCTTGCAGGGGAGTTGCAATTTAAGTGATTGAAAAAATAAAATTCAGGCTCTGACAGGAGTCGAATCTGTGCCCCCCTTAGAGAAATCTGACCATACTTTTCTCATGAGATAAATTTTATTAGACCCACTGGTTCACGAAAATCAAGTAAAGCAGTGGTTCCTTTAAGTGAGTTGCAATTTATACAATTTCAGAATAGACAAGCTGGTAAACTTTATGCATTTATAAACTGAGGACTTAAAGCAGATCAATCAATTTGTTTCAGTGTGATTGTGAATGGAAAATCAACCTTTTGCCAGGGTGGCTGTCAAGCTATTGCTGATACCGGTACCTCACTTATTGGGGGACCTACCGCAGAAGTTAACAAGTTAAATGAAATGATTGGTGCCAGTCCAATAGTTGGTGGTGAGGTAGATATCATTGGTTTCTGATTCATCAAATGTTTTCCCCCAACAAGCAATTAATATAAGTTTGTCATAGTCACCAAATACATGTACATGGAAGCAGAAATTGGTGAATATCTGGGTGTCATGCCTAAGAAAGCCATTACAGCTACCAAATTTTCAAACCTTTTGTCCAATTTGATGAAAGTTTTTGTGGGAAAAAAAATGATAAAAGATGGAGGAGCCTTTTGCTATTGTTATTATTAACCAAGAAAAGAAGAACCTGTTGTTAATAAAGCTGTGACAGTAAACACTATTAAGTTCACATACTATATCACTCCAAGAAAATGTCATCAGTGGTAGGCTACCCATTATTTTAAGTATGAACTCTTGGGTAGAATCACTGGATGATTGAATAGGTTTTTTCTTTAAGAATAACCGCATCAACCCTTGCACATTAATTAGTATATTGTTGCATCTCATCTGTGCACGTCTATGCGTGTGTTGTAATTTAAAATGAATTTCATATTTCAGTACATAATTGACTGCAGCAAGGTTGACTCTCTCCCTCCAATTGACTTTGTTCTTGGTGGAAAAAATTTCACTCTCACTGGAAAAGAATATGTTCTCAAGGTATGCATTGGGTCTGTTTTTTTTCTTCTTTTTTTTTTTTTTTTTTTATCTATCACGTTTAGAAATCAAGAATGTATAAACAAGTTGTAATTTAAATTTACCGATCATTCAAAACTTACATGAAAATACACGCCTGTGTTTTGATTTAATTTTGTTTACAAACACAATTTAAGGCTGCTTAGTTTACTCGCTATTAACTGCAGAGTAGATGATGTAGCGTGTGGTACAGCCAAACAGTCTGCAGCATTTCTGATAGCGAACCAATAGATTTGAAATAGCCTTTTAATTACACCCTAACGTCAGAATGCATATTCTCCAAATTTTTCTTCCTACATACTCCGAAATTATACTCTGTATATTAAATTAAATAAAATTAAAAGACAATTTTATAACATAACCAAAGTAAAGCGCGCGCTCTGATTGGTCAATTTAGCGTCCCCCATTTGCCCATGGGTGTACGCTGCTGACGTGAGCAAATGCAAAGACTATTTTTCCGCGCGCGCTTGTTTTTTCTGGTCACGTAAGATTTGTTAAATAAAAGAGAACTCTAGCTACAGTGTGTTAATGTTATGTTATAAAACAAATGGTAAACACCACAGCGTACACTATTGAGTTATGGATGCACTTGGGAGGTTTGCTAAGCACTCAAGAAGCTAGAGTCGCTCTCGGCTATCGCCTCAAGAAGCTAGAGTCGCTCTCGGCTATCGCCTCGAGCGACTCTTACGCTTCTTTCGTGCTTAGCAACCTCCCGCGTGCATCCGTAACTCAATAGTGTACGCAGTGGTGTTTACCATTTGTTAAATAGAGTGCCACACACCACTAATTGCCCATGGCACTTAATTAACCCTTTCTCTCCAAATTAACAAAATAAGAACTGTTTGGCAGAAAGTTAGGAGAATTAGTTATTAGATCTGGGCCGGGTTGTTCAAAGCTGAGTTAAGTTAACCCAGAGTTAGCGTGAAATTTGATTTCAGATCTGAAAGCTTTAGGAGAAAGTTCAATTTAATTATTTTGTGTCTACAATTTGAAGATCGGATGCTCTAAAAAGAACAGGGAAAATTATCTCGTAAAGGTTCTTGAATAAAGAGAGAAATAAGAAAACCTGACTCGAAATTTATCCCTGGATTAGTGCTAATCGGCCTTCGAACAACTGGACATTTTTTTGTGAGTGAAATGGCTTAGGTGATTGGTGTTGGTTTTTACTACCCTCACTTGAAACGCTCCCAGTAACAATTTCTTAACTGTTGGATATTTTTGTCTTTTTTTTGGAAAGGTGACAGTCATGGGTCAAACTGAGTGTCTGAGTGGCTTCTTAGGTATTGACATCCCTGCTCCTGCTGGCCCCCTGTGGATCTTGGGAGATGTATTTATTGGCCCATATTATACCGAGTTTGATCTGGGAAACAATCGTGTTGGTTTTGCTAAGACTAAGTGAGTCATTTGGGAGGACACCTCAGCCACTGACGCTTAAGCATGCATCTTTTAGTCATTCAAGTGAAGGAACCCTCTTAAAAAATATTATTTTCAGTGTGAAACTTTTTTTTTAACTTGGTGGTTGCTTGGAAAGCCTATTTTTAGAAACTTTTTAATCTTAAATTGAGTAGTTAAATTGCTTTTATCATGTTGTTTGCAGTGTAGCCCTGAGAATTTGTAATAAATGATTTATAGATAAGTAGTAGTGAATTATTGAATTTATAATAATTTGACTCGAAACTCTTGGAGAAAATTGTTCCAACTCTCTCCCTCTTCTCTCCCTCCCCCCTTCTCTTCCTCTCTTTTCTCCCCTCCCTCGTGCCTCAGTAAACATTTGAGCTGGTTCCGTTGGCATTGCTACAATGACACTCAGCTATTCGATTTTAACCTGGGTTAATCCAACAACGGTTTACCCTCACGTCATAAACCTGTCAATTCTAACACCTTAGGCGCTATCTATCCCCAAGGTAAAAAATGATCGTGAGCACTTCCCCAAAACTCGGCTCATCCTCGGTGTAAAAACCTGTGAAGCTCACGAGTGACGTAAAACAAAGACAACAAAACATTATAAACAATAGCGTGCGGCAAAACAATACCTAATGAAACAAAGAAAACCTCGTCAGGTTTACACCGAGGATGACCCCAAAATTCGCATTGTGAAATGGCATAAAGAAGTCGATACTTTACTGGTTATACGCTAAAAGCGAACTCTCTTTCTACACGGGTTGCGTTGACGATGACAGTTTGTTTATTATACCCATCTCTTCTGCAGGCTGGCTGCTGCTATCGTCACAGTCTTGGAAAGAGAGTTAAATCGTGTGCGTGCGTAAAAATTTCGTTAAAAAAATGACGCAGTTTACCTCTAAATATCATTTATTATGGTGAACACACCAGTAAATTCAGAGTGGTCACAGTAGCTCTGTTGCAGGAAACCATACCAGGCTCTCTAATAAACTGTCCATTGAGCGCGGTAAGGGCTGACTGAGGTGAAGAGAAAATAAGAAGCCTGAGAACATCCGCACCTGAAGCCCATCGAACCACGCTGTTTGCACTTGTTCGGTACAGTAGTGGCATTATTTGTTTCGAGCAAGTTTCTTATTCTAACAAGATAAAACTTTCGTAAATATGCAAAACACCCTTCAGTACCCCACCGGAAAATGCGGGAACACTGATTAGCGGAAAGTGATAGCTGGGAATACCCTAATTCTCGGATTTCAGCTTTAAGAAATCTGTGCATATTTTTCTTGAGACAGACTAATTCTAACCACTGAAAATGCATCTCGTCGCTTCGAATTCAAAACGTAGTCTCGAAAAGTTTTCATGGTCTTTGAATTCCAGTTTCTAGGCTTCAAAATTGTCTCTGAAACGAAAGCAAGTGAATCAGTCCGATTCGGACTTGGGGTTTATTATCTTTATTGCATCGCTGGTAGCGCCCGTGGCCATTTTGAAGAGAATCCTGCATTTAATTTTTATTGGGAATGCTGGCGTTGATTCCGCGCATAGAAAAAAATTGAATAAGTCTTTAGTTCGCAATTCTTGGACAATGTCAGTTATGGAGGCGCAAAAAGCAGCAGAATGATAGTCAAAACAACTGGAAAACAGGAATGACTCCGACGTGAGTTTATTGTGCTACAAACACAGTTGGCCTTTTCTTTCACGGCTCCTAATAATGCGAAATCTTTTTGTTATATAATAAATATATCTTATTAACCAAGCGCGAGGGCCGTACTGGGAGAATATCGGCCCGAGGTCTTGACACTGAGTACGGACCGAGCGCAGCAAGGTCCGTACAAAAAAGACCGAGGGCCGATATTCTTCCAGTACGGTCCCGAGCAAGCTTGGTTAATAAGAGATTTATTATACGACTGAAGTTCAAAGGGACACAAGTGCGGTATCGTTCGGGACCATTCGGGACAGTGCCCGGTCCAATACTGAGAGAATATTAACCGGCAATAGAGCATTTTGATTGATTGATTTTAGTTATTAGCCCTCTGACTGCCCGAGTCGTGTAATAAATCCTTTTATCGACCAAGCTTGTTCGGTCCAGATGGTTGGATATCAGCCTCGTTCTTTTTTCAAATTTTTATGGACCTCGATTTCGTCTCAGTCCATAAAAAAGCAAAAAAGGAACTCGGCCAATGTCCAGCCAACTTGACATCACGCTTGGTCTAAAAGGCAACCTCGTTCCCAAGGCCTTTTCCCTTAATTGGGAAAAGGCCCTGGGAATGAGGTTATCCTAAACGCATATTTACTATCGTGAGCCATGTTTGCACAGCTCTAACTGTCGTACAGAAAAGTCACGCACCCAAAAAGGTTCAATTATCAAAATTTAATTATAAAAATAATCAATCCTTCCTTCTTTAAGAATTCGAATGATGTTCTCAGCATCTTCTAGCCTTTTGCGGGCTCCCACAAAACTGTTGACTCTGTCGTTCATATGGATTTGCGAATTCCTGAAGTCTAAAATGAAAGGCGTAATTTGCATATTTCAATTTCAACTTGTACGGTGAGGCCTTGGACTGAATCGAAAGACTCTAAGAGATTTCGTGATTTACTGGGATAGCGAAGCAAAATCTCGGACGAGATCAGAGTTGGTTGATCAAGCCCTCTCTGAGAGGGTTAAGTCTACTTCTAACTGAAATAAACCATCAAACCAGCGAGCAAATTTGTATCTTTAATCCCTTTTTGTTCATGAATCATTAGCCGACCATCTATGTAAGTCTAAATCGGGCCTATTCCATCATTTCGTCATCTCCTTCTGGGCCAGCATCCGGAGTCGAAGGCTCGTCCTCTGGAAAGCCATCGGGAACAGAATCAGCTCCTCGTAAAGAATGTGCAATATAGCATGAGCCTCTAGAACATCTAGAGGCTATAGAACCGGTGGAAGCTGTAATCTGCCCAGAGCTTAAGGACCTTGAGTTTATCCTTGTCGGTGCTGCTGATCGGTAGGAGCGCTCCGATGTGGCATAACTTGCTTGATTACTGATTGATTCTGAAACGTTTGGAAGCACTGCGTACTGTGTAGCATTTCTTTGCCTACAATATTTCAGACAAATTACACACACAGCACTGCTTAACGCGAGGAATACTAAGCCACCAATCGCGAAGGGACCTGCGCCTTTTATGTCGTCGTTCGATTTCAGATACTCTGTAACTCTTGGGATGTCAGAATACCACGCCAGAGCAGCCACAATGGCCAAGAGAAAAGACAAAACACCCAGAATGACGCCGTACCAAATGAAACAAGCATAACAACATGAATTGCTGTGGTTATAATTACACGCAAATCCACCGCAACGGATACGACAACAATCCTCTCCAGGGCTCGGTGTAGAGCATCGTGAGCTCGGAAGTCGTAGTTGGTTGAATTCCCAGCTTGACTGGAGTTCTTCCAGCATAGTTTCTGCATCGTCATAACACTCTTGAATATGTTTCTTAACTTTGTTGACTAAATCTGTCCTCCTAGGCTTCACTTCCTTAATGATTGCAAGCAAGTTCGAGATCTTTTGACACTCTGTGCCGATAACGTTCTGTTGGCGTAGAATGCTGAAAACATCCCATCCACTATAGATTCGTTCTCGCTGACAGCCCGGAATGTATTCTCCACAAACGTGTATCAGACTCTGTAGATTTCTTTCGTCTAGCCCGTGGCTAAGATCATTTAAAAGTATATGGAAAGGATCGAGGGGCCTACTCGCCATTTGCTACAATCGCTTGATCGAGATGACAAAGAGACACTGTTCTCCGCCTGGTGGTACCCAGTCTGCGGTAGGCATACGAACAATGAAATAGATAACTGGGGAATCCCCTGTTTCGTGGAACAGGCGGAAATAACTATTTCGATGTAGGTCGCTGTTTTATGACTTGCTTAACAATTTTGACAGTCAAGAACTGGTGTAAAGGTGTATAATCTATCTCTTAGGGTTCCACTAGGGTGCTACGGTGTAAGCTATATGAAGAAAAAAAAAACAGGGCACTTCTTGAAATAATTGATCGAACAAATCTCTTATGTTTTGTTGTCTAAGACAAACAAAGGGCGGTACTTATGAATTGTAATATAATCATGATGGGCGCAGCTTACTATTTTCAATATGAGGCTCCAAAAACAGTCAGCACCTCAGGCAATCCTCTCTTCAGTAATCCCCTAAAGCGTAGGAAAAAGTGGCCGCGAGGAAGTAGCTGCCCGAGAGACGGGGTTGTTGAATAAAGGTTGATTACATCACTCCTGCGTTATTTAATTCAAAATACTGCATCATTTTTGTCCTCTTCGAATGGCCAGACCGCAGTTAAGTTTGGTCACTGAATTGAAAAATGAGACATACCATACTAAGCCTCGTGTGGCTTCAAATTGGATTTTTCAGTCGTGACAATGATTTGAATGGGGTGAAGGCGTTTGGGCAGCTGCATGCAAATGCATTTTGCTCGGTCTAACCTCAAGCGTTGGGCGATCTAAAGTGACTGTCGCCCCTATAAATTTGAGGAAGGATTTTTGACAGGTCGCTTTGAGGCTCCTCGCACACCTTTCTTTATTTTGAAACAAAGTTTTTAATCTTAAGCTGATCCTCCCATCGTATTTCACTGGAGACATCAGCTTTTCAAATTTCCTGCAGCGGTTAATTTACATCCACACCTTTATTGTTGACAATAATCTAAAAAAAAAAAAAATAAAAAATAAAAAAAAAATATGAACTTCATATATTTCATTGTATCTAATAATCTAAGTGTTTCGATTTTTCGTTGACGCATCATAACACTTTCATAACCCGACGGCGACAGCAACGAGAACATAACCAAACAACAGATTTAGTAAGACGAACAATAGCTCAGCACGTGTGTTTTAAAATTGTTTATATTTCCAAGCCGTCCTCTAGAAAACAGCAATTTGAAATCACCAAAATTTACTTGGTCTAAGAACTATGGACCCTAATGGAAACTTTTTTACTTTTCCACTTGGAACTAGATTCCGCTCATGTATCTCATGCTGAAGATGAGGTCAGGCGATGTTAGAGAAGGTAATCACATCCACCTATTTCCAAAGTTCCTAAGCAAAATATTAATTAATTTTTTTCAATTGAATTTATTTTCGACAATGCCGTCCTGATTGCTTGAAGTTCCTAACCGTCTCACCTGAGGAGTAAAACTAATGGAAAACAGAATGGTGTCGCTGCTTGTTTGCAGTTTAACGCTAGAGGCAGGGGGGGAGAGAGGTTGGCTACCTCTCTCCCCCCTGCTAGAGGCGCACTCGCGCGCATGCGCATTGCGCAAATTGCAAACGCATCTTCCACATTGAAAACATTTGGTTACCCATGGCCAAGTCCTGAGATGAAATTTCCTAGTGGAAAGAGGGAAAACCGAAAAAGGACGATTTCCCTCTAATCAATAGGCAGACGACAGTTGTACAAATTTGTTGCAATTAAAGGCTGATCTGGAGCCAAAAAATAAAACCATCTTTTGCCTATTATGTTTCCTAAATATAGAGGCAAGACCGATACAACGTAGATAAGTAAATTTTAAGACGGAGCACTATATTTCGGCTGGCCAAACCAGCCTTCTTCAGGTGCAGTGGGAATTAACAGAGAATTGGGGTGATGCTTCATAGATAGTATTTTTATTGTTATCTCATTGTCAATCAAATTAGTTTTACACCTCAATTCTCTGTTAATTCCCACTGCACTTGAAGAAGGCTGGTTTGGCCAGCCGAAATATAGTGCTCCGTCTTAAAATTTACTTATCTACGTTGTATCGGTCTTGCCTCTATATTTATATTTCATATTCGTTATTTTGGGCCGATCAGATCATCGCTGATCCAACGTACAAGAGTAGGAGTATCGTCCACGATTGTCTACTGAAAATTTCACAATTATGTTTTCATCAGAATAGAGAAAGAAACCTAAACACTAAAGCTTTTAAGGTTTAGTGTTTAGGTTAAAAAACTTCGGTTCACTTATCTAATATCACAATTTTGACGGACTTCCCTTTTCATCGTGACAAAGGCTTGCGTTACTTAGGTACCAATTATGTGACACGAATGCGAGGTCAAATTATTCACGGCTCAATATCAGGTAAATGATCAGCGGCTTTTATAAGCCTTGCCCGCGGGATACGGGATGCGGTTGAATCCTACCTCGTCCCCAGCCAACGCGGTTGGCAAGGGAGCACGAGATGTTATGGCGGTATGAAAAGAACTAGACGCGTCTAGTGCTATAGGCTTTCAGTCCTGAAGCAACACTGTCCGTGGTTATAAATATGTACAACCTATTAAAAGCCCTCTAAAAATTTCGTTCAAAAAATGAAAACAAATCAAAGTACTTCTAACAACTGACACGAGTAAGTTCAGAATGTTTTCAACAAGTCTGTCCCAGGAAACTGCTCAAGGCGCTCTAATACACCATCAGGCGCAGCGAGGACTGAGGTGAAAAGAAAATAAGAACCTGAAAACCTTCGCATCCGAAGCCCATCGATGCATGCTTTTTCACTCGCTTTGCACAACTCTGTCCTGATTCGTTTCGAGCGTTACACGATCCACGAGAAAACAGAGCGCTGTGAACACTCTGCGATCAAGTTAGAAAACATAGCAGCAGAGATTACACCTCTCCAAACTCGCCTTCTTCATGAGCTACATCTTGACTGAAAAACAGTGCGTGTAGCTGCGGACCATCTGTAGTAGTATCAGATTGGTCTGCGAGCTGTGGGAGACGGGCTGAGGTTCTGGAAGCTAGAGAACTGGACACTGTATACTGTGTTAAATGGCCGGAACAGCAAGAACATCGTCTGGTGCGATCTATCCGTCTTTCCGAAGTTGCAGAGCCGTCAGTTAGATGTGTACATTCCGATGAAGCATAGGTAGCTCGAGTACTCGTTGTCTCCGGGAAGCTGTGTGGGAGCACTGAGTAGGTATGTTCCCTCCTTGGTCTAAAAATTTTGATGTAAAGTAAACATCCAAGGCTAGAAACAACGAGCAGTCCAATACCAGCAATAACATATGGACCACTATCTCTTAAATCTTCTTTTTTGTCCAAATATTTCGTAACCTCAGGAACTTTATAGTACCAAGCCAGTGTACAGAAAACGATCAGAATAGAGAACAATACGACTAGAATTCCGCAGCAGAAACATGGATTACAAGATGGATTGCAACTGCAGGCGCAACCACAACAACGCAAACGACAGCAGTCTTCTTGTTCCACTGGAGTGGTCGGCCTGCTCGGGCTCGGAACTCCATACGGCGGAAATTGGAGTGGTCGGTGGTTATCGGAACTTGAATCGAAATCTTTCAATATTGCCTCTGAATTTTCATAGCGTGATTGAATGAACTGCTTGATTTTGTAGACTAAATCTTTCCTCTTGGGCCTCAGTGCTTGGATAATCTCGAGCAAGCCGCCGATCTTTTCCGGTTCGCTGCCGATGATGTTTTGCTGGCGTAGAATGCTGAATAATTCCCATCCACTGGCGATTCGCTCCTTTTGGGCGCCTGGAATGCGATCTCCACAAATGTGTATTAAACTTTGTAGATTTTTCTCGTTCAATTCATGATTTAGCTCGTTCAGAAGTATCTGAAATGGACTGAGAAACATGGTGGCTGCTCGTTTTCGATCGCGTGATCACCCTGTGATCGGCACTGGGTTACCTATTTGCGGTCGAACAATACTCCACATTAGTAATATATCCTTATACTGTGTTTACCGGCAGCAAAATTGTGCAGCATTTCGAACGATTCTTTCACTTAGCTTATGATAAACAGATAGATCGAGTCAATTACCTCGCAACAGCAGCAACGGGAACGTTTGCCTTTGACGTTTCAAGGGTGATCAACGCGTGATTTCCGCAAATAGCAACGCTACTCTCGGCCTAACACTACCCCTAGGGAGAAACTCCTTTGTGTTGTTACTATGTTATTCTCGAACCTCCAGTTAGGGAAAAAATTGTCCTTTGTAGAGAAGTGTTCAACTGCCTTCCTTTTTTCCCAATTTTTCTTTTTTATCTAACAAAATAAAATTTTTGATACGTATATGAATTTCCCTTCAGTACCCCACTGCGTAATGCTGCAACAGAATTCGACACCTCGGGAATCCCCTAATTCCAAGGATAAGGGGAAATCACTTTTGAGCTCTTCAGTTTAATCGTCATCTGACACTTTGTTTGTTACTTGTTAAATTATTCTGGATTGTTTCCCAAAGGTAATATTAATTCAATTAGTATACAAATAAGAGATTGTAGTTTTTACTGTAATTAAAAAGCCACGTTCAGACGGCTATGTCATATTGAATAGTTATGCTCTCTATTTGAGGAAACCATTACAATTACGTTTATAATTTGAATATATCAACAAAGTTGAAATGGTAAATTGGCCACCGTTACGTAACGTAACGGTGGCCAATTTACCATTTTAACTTTGTCGATATATTCAAATCATTTCGTTACCCCCACCGACGCGCTGCCCCAAACAGTTTGTTTAGGAACTATTTAACAATTGGTTCATGCTTTAGCGAGCACTTTCGAGTTATGGAGCACGCGGGAAGTTTGGAGAGCACGAAAGAAGCGTAAGAGTTGCCCGAGGCAATAGCCGAGGGCAACTCTAGCTTCTTGAGTGCTCTCCAAACTTCCCACGTGCTCCATAACTCGATAGTGCACAGCTGAAAGCATGAACCAACTGTTTTAGAACATAGCCGATGGAATTGTGCATCAAATCTGACGCGAAAAACGGACAACAATATCAGTTGAAGCGAATCGTGACGGCGCTGATGCCGAGTCTCCTTTTCCTTTGTTTTTCTCCTTTTCTGCCTCATTTAAGAACTCTAACCCAAGGGAAAAGGTCGAAACATTGTCTTCGTTTTCAGACTAGTAGGCCGAGTTTCTGTTTGTATCCATTATTGTCGCGAAATATATTATTTTTCCCCGCGCTAACAATGGCCACTCGCGCGAAAAGAAAAATTTCTGGCGAAGTCGGATTTGCTGACGCTATCAGCGTGCACTATCGGGATTTTGAGCACGCTCACGTATAATGAATTTGATTGCGCGACTCTGCTAGCTATGTTCTAACAGCCTTTATACAATTACGTTTACTTTACAGAGACAGAACTGAAAAAATTCTAAACATTTCTAAGCAAAAACATTCCTTCCACGCTGTCGATCAATGTTGTTAACAATTGATACATCATATCAAAGAAAATATAGAATCTTGTCTTAGTTTGTCGATAAAACTGTGTAGCAAATAAATGAGATCCAAAATAAATAAAAATCTATATTTATCCTGATGGACCAATTAGCTGAACCCAGAGTGAACAGCTGGTGTAAACTGGTGATCACCAATATAGTTATAAAATGTGTACCTGAAAAACTTATCTACATCTAAATAATAAGATAACAGAAAAATCGTATCTATATGGATAAAAATATGTATCTATAAAAAAGATATGTACATATGGATGAGAAGTACAATTATGCTTCTTCATGTCTAAATCTAAAAAATAAAAATAAAAATCTCATTCAGTTAAAACTAAAGAAGGAGCTGAGTTCTCTTAATCCTTTTGGGATATCGTTCCTGTCTTTCTTAGCAGCATATTCGAACTAAGACTGTCCCATTGCTGATGACATGGTTCTTCCTCAATCGAATAAGTTAGTATCCCTTTAAGATTTTTTATGTAGTTCTGATCGCTTATTAATTTATGTATTAGACAATTTTAAAAACTAGTTAAAGGCTTAGGTAACGACGTCGATTTCCAACCAAGGCTTGGTCGTTTAAAATGAAATCTATTTTATAGCAGAGAAAAGATTTTCAATAGTTATGTATCATCTATCGTTGTTTTGAATACCGATTTATCTCAGAAATTCCTACAACTGGATCATCCAGGGCCTGAGAATTTCAGCTCTGCTCGCCCCAAATGAAATTACAGTTGATCAACTAGAATCCCTTCCATGAATCATTAAACTAGTTACATTCTAGGAAATTGGTAACTGTCAAACAAGCGTTCACATGATAAAATGTATCTTTGAATCTCTACTCTCTTGACACAAGCAAGTAAGGAGTTCAAAGCAGTAATTTTAATCACACTTCTTCTATGTCGCCATCTCCTTCTGCATCCATGCCCGTAGACCAAAACGAGTCCGTTTGAAAGCCATCTGGAACAGCTGCATCGGTTTCGTCAAATCGCCGCGGAGTACGGGAAGAGACTCTCGAACCTCCAGAAGCTATTGAATTGGAAGCTGCGCACTGCCAAGAACCACTGGACCTTTGACGGTAAATCCGCCTCGGCGCTGCTGGTCGGTATGAATCACCGGACCTACTTGTGCTTCTCGACCCTGATGTGGTCAAGCTTGCTTGAAAACCGAATGCTATTGGTAGGTCTGGAATTGTTTCGTACTGTCCGGCATTTCTTCGCAAACGGAACTTCACGCAAATCGCACACGCAATGCTGATTACCGCGAGGAATGCTAAACTGCCAACCGCAAGGGGACCTGCATGTTGTATCTCATTGTCTGACATCAAAAGCTTCGTAAGTCTTGGGATGCTGGAATACCACGCCAAAACAGCCACAATGGCCAAGAGAAAGAAAAGACCACCCAAAATGGCACCGCACCACATGCAACATGCATTACAACAGATATTGCAACATGCATTACAGCATGAATTGCCATAATCACATTTACAAGAGCACCCGCAACATCGGATAAGACAACAATCGTCATCGTGAATCGGTGGTGAGGATCGTGAGCTTGTTAAAGGAAGCTGTATTTGCTTGCAATCCCAGCTGGACTGAAGGTCTTCCAGTATCGTTTCTGGATTCTCATAACAATCTTGAATATACTGTTTGACCATGGAGACTAAATCTCTCCTTTTTGGCCTCAATTCCTTGATGATCTCGAGCAAGTTGTGAATCTGTTCTCGCCCGTTGCCGATGACGTTCTGATGGCGCAGAATGTTAAACACATCCCATCCACTAAAGATTCGTTCTCGTTGACATCCTGGAATATATTTTCCACAAATGTGTATTAGACTCTCCAGGTTTCTTTCGTTTAGCTCGTGGTTAAGATTATTTAAAAGCTTCTGAAAAGGTTCGAGAGCAGAGCCAGTCGCCATCTTTGCAATCGCTTGATCTTGAAAACGAAAGGACTCTGTTTTAACCGGTTTATTATTGCCCCAGGTCCTTACTTGTGTAGAGGTGATCAACCCGTGATTTGAACAAACATTGACACTCGTCTTAGCCTAGCTAGCAGTACCCTGAGCAGGAAAACCTTTTCCGCGTCACTGGTTCCTTTTAAATGGAAATTTTCAGTTAAGGAAAATAATTATCATCTGTAGAGAAGTATTCGACTACCTTCTTTTTTCCCCAATTTTTCTACTTTATCCAACGAGCTAAACTTTCATATGTATACGAACTTCCCGTCAGTACCCTACCGTGGAGTGTTTCAACAGAAATCGATACCTGGGAAATCCCCGAATTCTTGGGATGGACGGAAGTCACTTCTGAGCTCTTCAATTTCAATCGTCATGTGACACGTTATCTGTTATTTGTTAAATTATTCTATATTGTTTCTCAAACAAGTTAATATTAACAAACAGGCAGGAGATTGCATTTTTTAATTTAATAATAATAATAAAAAAAATGCGTTTAGACGCTTTCACCGATCTAAGGAAACCATCACAAATACGTTGTCTGTTTTTTATTTAATTACTCTGGATTGTTTCTCAGACAAGGTAAAATTTTAGTTAATACTGAATATGATCATAAAAGTAATCCGTATTTGCTTTAGAGATGTACGGTGACGATTATTTGTGCTCGATGATTTCCGGTCTTTGTGCCTTAAATTTCTCCCAGATTTTATGAAAGCAGTTTAATTACATCAGTGGGGCGAAATTCTAGGAAAGCAAAGTGGGCCATATGAGATCTTTATTCCATTTCCCCCCGTTTTTTTCTGCAAAGTAAGGGACCCTGAATTTGGGACATTTTATAAATTTGTACCAACACAATATAATAATATATACAAACAAGATTTTTGGGTTTTTATCTAAACAAAAAAATCCTCGTTTAGAATGCTATGTTATGCTGAACAGTTGAGTTTTCACTGAGTCAGGGAAAACATCATGATTGCATTTACCGTAATGAACCAGGACAGAGCTAATATTCCCAAAATTTCGAAGAAAAAATTCACTCCTTCCACACTGTCGATCGATATTGTTTACATTTGATAAATCACGATCAAATCACAGAAAAATATAGTCTTGTCTTAGTTTGTACATAAAACTGAATAGCAAATACATGGGATCCAACCAAGGCTTGGTTGATAAAGTTGAAATCTATCTTGGAAAAAGAGGAATGACTTTCGATAGTTATATCCAACCTACTATTGTTTTTAACTAATTTTGGTGTTTTCTCAGAAAATCCTAAAAATGGATCGAGAGATTTTCTTCTTTACTCGCCCTCATGAAATTACACTTGTTCAACTAGAATCCCTTCCATGGATCTTTACTCTTAGTAACATTCTAACTAACATTACCTGTCAAAATAGCGTTCAAGTGATAAAATGTATTTTTGAATCTCTTCAGTTTATCTTTGTATAGCTTAGGTACACAAACACTTGAAAGCAATAACTCACACTCCCTCTATTTTGTCATCTTGTTCTGCATCCATGCGAGGAGTACGAGAAGAGACTCTTGAACATCTAGGAGCAGTAGAATTGGAAGCTGTGTTTTGCCCAAAGAGAACTACAGGACCTTGGAAGATAAATCCGCCCAGCCGCTGCTTCTCGTATTGGGTCGCCGAACCTCCTTGTGCGTCTGGATTCTGACTAGGTAGAGCTTTCTTGAATGTTTAATGTTCTTGGAATGTCTTCTAGCACTTCGTACTGTCCAGCATTTCTTCGCCCACAGTACTTCACGCAAATTGCACACACAAAACTGCTTAGCGCGAGGAATATTAAAATACCAATTACACAAGGACCTGCATGTTGTATATCGTCGTCTGACTTCAAATACTTCGTAAGTTTTGGGATGTTTGAATACCAAGCTAAACTAGCCACAATGGCCAAGATAGAGAAAAGAAAAACCAAAACGATACTGCAACTTATGCAACATGTACTACAACAAGCATTACAACATGCATCACAGTTACAAGAGCACCCGCAACAACAACGATCGTCGCGACTCTGAGAGGTGTATCGTGAGCTTGATACTGAAATTTGGAATGGCTTGCTTTCTCCGCTGGACTGAAGGTCCAAGGCTATTTGGTCATTTCTTGAGGTTAGAGAGGAAAATGGAGAACCAGATGCCCTAACGGCATTGAATATTTCCTCCGCTTGCTCGTAGTACTTTGTGATGTGCTTTTTAACCAGATCAATCAAATCTCGTCGTTGCAGCACCTTGATAATCAATAGCAAGTTTCTCACCGTCTCGGGTTTGTCTCCGATTATATTCTGTCTCCGGAGATAGTTTAGTAAGTCCCAACCATTTTTGATTTGCTCACGTTGACCACTTGGAATCCACTGTGCACAAATATTTTTCAAGCTCTGAAGATCTTTTTCCTCCAGTTCATTGCTGATGTTGTTTAAAAGAATCCGAAATGGATCTAGACTTATCGCCGCCATTTTGTATTCCTCTTGAGTTGCGTCACGCCTGCTCAATCGAAGATTCGAGAACAATTCTTTCGACGTACGGATTGTTGCCGGTGTTATTGATGTTGGCTCAACAAAAACGCTTCGATTCAGACATAAAACCAAGATTTGTTGTAATCTAAGGCTATTGTAAGGACGTGAAAATTGTAAGTATCGATCGGACAGTTTCCGCGAATTAAAGTTGTACCGTATGACTATGCAAGAGTTTCATACGGTGGTCCATAAGTGTCACGGCAAACTCCCACAATTCACGGCAAGACAACGCCAATTCTTCACGGCGGAAGTGAGAAGGCAGGTCGAAAGTGAAATGCCACGGCGGATGTAACGTGATAACTATTCCACTACAGGCCATAATATGTTTTTGTGAACTATGGCGGAAGATAGGTACTGGAGTTGCCATAAGACGACGAAGAAGGCCTCATCCGCTATTATTTCTTCAAGGGCTTCGAGTATGAAGAGATTCGTTTGTTTTTACAGAAACACATTCGAATGAGCCTAAGTACCTTAAAACGAAGAATTGAAAGCTATTGTTTGAAAAGAAAACGACCGGATTACAACAGCAAATGCTATGGTCTTTATGTCACTGTACTTCCGCCGTGGCATTTCACTTCCGCCGGGAAAAATTAGCGTTGTCTCGCTGTGGAGTTTTGCCTTGAATTGCGGTTGTCTTGCCGTGAGTTAGCTTTGTCTTGTTGTGAGTTTTGTTTTTGCCGTGACACTTATGGGCCACCGTAATTTCCCGCCGACGTAAAACAACAGTCTATTGACGATTATGTTATATACTTATCTATATTTTAAGAATCGTTTCTTCGATTGAAAGATAGTCCACCTTACCATAAACAAGAACTTAAACATAACAATCCCTCGCTACCCTCTACTTAACATTATTTTTTCCTGTTCTCAACAAGGGGCGCGACCTCTGTTTCAAGAAACCGCGACCTCTGATGATGACGATGACGATAAGGAATATAAACTTACAAGAACCTAACTAATATTTTCATTAAAACTTTAAATCATATACTTCTCGAACTATCTGGCCCTTACAGGCCGATCCGTACTCAGGAGTATGATTCATGTTCTTGGTAAGTCTTCCAGTACTTCTACTGCATGTCCAGCATTTCTTCGCCCACAGCACTTCACGCAAATTGTACACACAAAACTGCCTAGCGCAAGGAATGCTAAAGCGGCATGAGGACCTGCATGTTGTATATCGTCGTCTGACTTCAAATACTTCGTAGGTTTTGGGATGTTTGAGTACCACGCTAAAATAGCCACAATGGCCAAGATAGAGAAAAGAAACACCAAAACGACACTGCAACATATGCAACAAAAAGCATTACAACACGCATCACAGCTACAAGAGTAACCCCAACAACAACGCTCGTCTTGATGGCTTGCTTTCACCGCTGGACTGATGGCCTTTCAGTATCGTTTCTAGATTCTCAGAAAACTCTTTAATATGCAGCTTAATCATATCGACTAAATCTCTCCTTTTAGGCTCAATTCCAGGATGATCGCGAGCAAGTTATAAACCTTTTCTACTCGTTTCCGACGACATTCTGATGACGCAGAGTGTTAAAAACATCCCATCCACTTGAGGTTTCTCGTTGGCTGCCTGGAATGTATTTTTCACAAATGTGTTTCAACTCAGCAGATTTCCTTGATATAGCTCGTGGTTAAGATTATTTAAAAGTTTCTGAAAAGAATCGACAGGAGAGGGCCGAGGGGGCAGCCATCTTTGTAATCGCTTAATGCTCTTGAAACCAAAAGGACACTGAGAGAGGCTTCCCCGTGAAGAGAGATCATTCACACATTCCAAATATTTTTTTTCCTCTCCGACACAAACTTCTTTTTAAGAGCTCAAATGAGTATTGAAACAATTTTTTTTATCAACTGCCTTACTTGATCTGTTATTGTTTTCTTAATATGTTATTGTTAACCTGAATTACCCCTCATTACCCCTGTGCGGTATCTGCGTGGATCGTTGTGCTTTGTTTACTTTGACGACTACGAATCAGTTGATGGTCAATTCTACTTAAAGCGCGAACTGTTATGACGATTTGTGTCGGATTCTTTGGCCAATGCTACAAATTAAAAAGCAGATATGCCGTTTGTTCTAAGTTGTTGGAGCAGAACTGTATCTTAAGTCATTCCCTAACAAGTAAACCTAGAATAAGATTATAATTTACCTATTGTAATTGCTTTCAGAAGGTGGAAGTTCGTGTTCTCTGCGTGGATCGTTGTGCTTTGTTGCCTTCAATGAATTTCTTAACGAGATTGTGGAAAAATAGAGGATCGGTTACATCGCAAACAAAATGGTTTTTCGTATTCAACACTAATTAATGGCTCGGTTTGCTAAACAGAATGGATTTATTTTCTCATTATAACAATTTCCATCAATTGTGTTCCACGAGCAATTTGTTCTTCTAATGTTATAAGCGCAAGTATACATCCGACCACATTAATGTCTATGAATTGTCAGATCAACAAGACACACGTATCTTCAAGAATGTTTTTAATAATACAACACACCCTTTAAGAGCTATAATGCCAAAAAAGAAATCAAAGAAGTACAATCTGAGCAAAGAGACAAGTCACCATCCTAAAATAAACACTGATAGGTTCAAAAACACGTTTGTCAACCGCTTAATTTTTAAATATAATCTAGTCTTATAATATTTATCTTGACTTTCTCTGTAATATATATACATAGTTTCTTTTAATGTTGTAACATAGGATATGTGATTATTTATCTTATACCTGAATAAAGATTCAATTCAATTGAATTCAATTCAATTCTAATGTTTATGTACACTATAAGCAGAGAATTACAAGGGAGAACTCCACACTGACACCCTATTCTACAAATAGGGTGTGAGATCTAGGAAAAAAAATAACCGTGACTAAAAGATTAGCAAAGTAGGAATAAAATCTACTACAATTTCGCGGAAAAATGACAAAACATTTTCCAGCTCAGACGCCACTCGGATTACGAACTGCTTACTGAGTCTTTACATACGACTACGCGTTACTTGCGGCTGTATCAAGAGAAGAAAACGAACCGGTACAGGAAGAGGCAACGTGACTGGAACAGCGCGATCCTGTTCCTACAAACTCTACGGTGGCAGGGTTCGACTGTACTGTAGAGTTATTGCCAGTGCCTTGCTGGATGGCTTCACTATTAATTCTTTCGTTGTCTTCATGATCACTATTAAGATAAATATATCGTCTCCGCTTTAAATAAAAGCGACAAATTGTCCACAGGGCGCTGGAGACCGCAATGAAGAGTAAGAATCCAATAATATACGGTCCGGCGAGTTTCCTGTCTTCGTTGGATTTCAAATATGAGGTGACTTCTGGAATGCTAGCGTACCACGCTAGTATGGCAGCAACGGCGAAGAAGGTAAAAAGGATCGTCACAAATATAAGACAGCTGCTGTAACAGGTGAGCTCGCAGCAACAGCAATTCAGCGCCCAACATGCCGAAGAGAACCTGTCATCATTAGCATCTATGTTCAAGGCTAACTTGTTATTTCTGAGGGTTAGAGAAGAATGAAGGGATTCAGATGCCCTAACTGAACTGAATATCTCCTCCGCTTGTTCGTAGTACTTTGCGATGTGCTTTTTAACCAGATGAATCAAATCCCTTCGTTTCAGCACCTTGATAATCAACAGCAAGTTTGTCACCATCTCGGGTTTGTCTCCGATTATATTCTGTCTCCGGAGATGGTTTAGTAAGTCCCAACCATTTTTGATTTGCTCACGCTGACCACTTGGAATCCACTGTGCACAAATATTTTTCAAGCTCTGAAGATCTTTGTCCTCCAGTTCGTTGCTGATGTTGTTCAAAAGAATCCGAAATGGATCCAGAGTTATCGCCGCCATTTTCATTCCATTTGAGTTGCGTCACGCCCGCTCGATCGAAGATTCGAGAACAATTCTTTCGACACACGGATCTTGTGTCGGTGTTATCGATGTGGCTCAACAAAAACGCTTTGAATAAGACATAAAACCAAGATTTGCTGCAATTTAAGGATATTGTAAGGACGTAAAAATTGTTCTTATTGGTCAGTTTTCGCGAATTTTTAAATTTATAAGTTAAATTTAAAAATTGACACAACATTTAAAATTTTAAAGTTGACACAACTTAAAAGTTGTGTCAACACGTCGCGTGACTGAAAGAAGTGAAGAGTGTGCGGCGACGGTCTCGGAGGAAAGTGGGGTGGCGTTACTGTTAGGGAGGGACGGTGGGGGATTGTTCAGTTTAGCCCCATGATTTCCGTTGCGACATGAATTTAAATGAAACACTTTTGCTTTAGGCATTAGCAAATAGTAAGAACTCAAGTCGTGAGCAATCAATTTTCTGGTACGTTTGGTCGATCTGTAGCTCCTCAAATTTTTCTTGATTTTGTAATAACATTTTATCGTTGCATGTTGCCCAAGTGAAGTTCTCACACAAGCCAAGTGAACTTTTCAAATTCCTTTGGGCGGTGAGTTTTCTATTAACTTCACCTTGCTTGTGATCAAAGTGTTTTGATTTCCCGCCAAGGTGAAACAACAGTCTCTTTACGAATATGTTTTATACTTATCTATATTTTAAGAATCGTTTCTTCGATTAAAAGATAGTCTATCTTACAGTAAACAGAAACCTAACCAAAACAATCCCTCGCTACCCTTCACTTAACCTTTTTTCTGTTCTCAACAAGGGGCGTAACCTGTGTTTCCAAAAGGAATATAAAGTTACAAGAACCTAACTAATATTTTTCATTAAAACCTAAAATCATATAATTCTCCAACTATAAAAACCTGTCCGCACTGACCCTTTAACTCCAATTAGTGATCGAGAGAGAATTTCTCCTTACAATATCAACATAATATCAGGTAGAAAAGTGACGAGAATAAAGAAAAATACCAATTAGAGATTATTAGTTGATCCAATACCAAATTCTCCAATTGTGTGGTAGACAGTAAAGAGAATTACTACTGAGATCCTGGGAGTGCAAGGGTTAAGGGCAACTCAACCAAGAAGTTCAAGTCTAAGGGAGTAGAACCAGTTCCCTACTAAGCTACTCGATGTGCTCTACCTTCCCTAATGTTTCCCTTCAGTAAATTGATGGTGACCATTTTCAAATAAAGGGGGGAATGGACCCCTTTACGAACACAGACTACTATCTGGCCCTTATAGGCCGATCTGTAATCGAGAGTATAAATCATGGTACAGACATCCGCCATGATATGAGAAATTGGCACACAAACGATGGAGAGAAGTTCTTTCGAGGCAAATACTCTGCACCTCCCAAAACCAAGCTCTACGACACATTCTACTTGAACAAGCAGTGACGTAAATTAGCTATGGTTTGTGTGAGGCGTGGGCTTAAACAAGCTCGTGTTAACCCAGCTGATCTTTGTTTGAGACGTAAAACCATTGGTACTGATAAACTGTATGCCATCGATCGCGGCTTTGCGGTTTAACATAAAACGCTAACTCCTACTTTACAAACGCAAGTTTTCACATAGCGTTCATTTGCTTGCTAAGGGACAAGCCATTATTTATAAATACGTAATGATCTGTTCCCAAAGTCTTTCCTAAAGCAAAGAGAGTAAGGAAATACTAAAGAGGATAACCCAGTCAGGACAATTTCCCCCTTGTTCAGTTTGCAGACAGCTGTCGAGTAATTCTCATATATCTAATAAGGGTTAGCGCAAGAAAATAAAACCAACTTTTGACCATTACGTTTTCACCGAGATAGGAAAAGATATGGTTTAAACTTCGGTTAGCCTTTCTAAAACCATAATTTTGCCGAACTCTATAACATGACAAGGGCTTGCGTTACTCAAGAAACGCCTTACGTGACATGAACGCGAGGCGAAAAAATTAGCAGATTATTATACCAAATTACAGCCTACTGTGGCTGAAACATGTTGTTTGGTGCAAACGGCCAAACAGTTACCTCTCCCCCTGTGTTATTCATCCCTGGGGGATTAAGGAGGGAGTGAACGTGCGGAAGAAGGATCGATGCCCGGGGTGGGGGGTTGGGGTTAGAGGGAGGGCTCGCCACCACTGGGGGCATGAATGGGATGTCTGTACTTTCTGAGGATGTGGGAGCCAACATTCTTGGCAGAACAACTTGTTGATGCTGTTGCGCGGATATGGCACTCAGATGGCTTCCTTGAGAGGTCATTGGCTGGGAATTCAAGAAACTTGGTGAAGAAGTGCTAACATCTCGGCGCAAGGCGTTTTCCCGTTCACTAGCCCCGTAGAATGATGTCCCGAGAACCCTTTCAGTGTGAGTCATCGTAGAGGGATTCGCATTTGCATGGGGGTTAGGTGCGCCGACGGGTTGTTGCGGCGGGCTGCGTAGAAAACCTAACACCACTTGCATCATTGGTGTGGGAGAGCTACCGACTGCTGCGTTCAGACTGTTCAAGGGCGTTGCACTGTACAAAGAACTCGGAGTGTTGAGCGGGGTGCACGTAGCTAAAGTTGTCTGCGAACTTGCATTGTTCAACTCGACTGGCCTATCTCCCACACGCGTGCTGTTAGTAATCTCGTCATGTTCACCGTCACTGGGTGTCTCGTCAGAGACCGTTTGGCAGGACTCGCCTTCTTGTTGCTGACTTTCTTGGTTAGCATCTCCTGTCTCTCCTGATTCAGCTGGTGCGTTCTTTCCCTTTCCCTTTCTCCGTCTAAGAGAAAACACAATAGACATTTACCTCACAATCACTCGGTCAGTCCAAAAAATTCATCCTTCAGTCCCTCAGTGCTAAAGAGAACCGTTGAAGCCACCTCCGAAATGTTTTGGATCAATGGCTGTATCTGAACATCTGCGCACCCGCCCCTCCCCTAACTCAACGATAGTCACCTGAAAACAAGTCAAGATCAATATCAGGTTATAGGAGGGGTAGGCGCGCAGTTTTTCCGAAACAGATATTGATCCATTGTTTTAACCCGTTTCACCCTTAATCAGCATGCATATTCTTCATACTGTTCTTTATACATTTCCCGAGGAGCTGACAAGGTGAATTTATTTAACAACCAAGAGCTCTTCCTTGGTTGGTGATCATGACTTAAATGAGATTCGAGGGTGATAATGTCAGGAGAAATAAGAAGGGAGCAGGGATGGCGCAGTGGTGAGAGCACTCGCCTCCCACCGCTGTTGTTGGTTCTCGTCCTTGCTCCGAGGGTTTTCCTCCGGATCTTCCAGTTTTCCTCTCTCCGCAAAAACCAACATTCCAAATTCCAATTCGATCTGGAAACGG
>NC_142528.1:25979000-26011500 GCF_964205215.1 Stylophora pistillata
GAATTTCCAAGAGCATTTGTCACACTCAAATGGCCTCTCCCCGGTGTGGCTTCGCTGGTGGCTCTGGAGGAAAACAAAACATCGGTATGCATATCCTCCATACTGTTCTCTATATATTTTCCTTGTCACTGACAAGGAGAATTCATTTTACCATCAGAGATTCTTAAGTTGGCGATCATTTCCTTAATTCCAATGATCTTACTGAATGATTCAGTTATATTACTGTAAGGAGAAATTAGATGCTGATCAATCGTAGGGTTTAAAGGGTTGAGAGAGATTTAACTCCCCACATTCCCCTCCCCCGAACAAATCTTGACGGGGGAAGGGGAAATACAATGTACTGTACACGTAAAGAATGCAGTGTTTTCCCATACTTTTGCTAATTTCTAAGAACTTTGGCCTCGATTGAAGCGTACTGTACCAAACATTTAGATTAACTTTATTCATTTTATTAGATGGAAAGGAAAATGCCAACATGTACAGACGTATGTAACTGAGGAACTACGCACCCACCCCTCCCCTAACCCGACAACAGTCAACTGATACAAGTTAGGGCTAATGTTGAGTTGAGGGAGGGGTGGATGCATGTATATAATAAAAAGACAAACCTCTAAGCCGTGCATTGAGTCGAACTTTTTACCACATTCTAAACAGCCATATTTCTTTTCCCGTTGTTTGTCCTTGGCTGGGACATAGCCAGGTAGATGCTTTTTACGATGTTTGTTCAAGTTACTTTTGGAGGAAAACTGTTTGCCGCACTCAATGCATTTCAACCCGCTGTTTTCATCGTGGGTCGTGAGATGTTCCTTGAGGTACATTTTATTGTAGGTCTTGTGACAAATGGGACACTCCTCTGACGACTCATCCGGCCTGTGCTTGGAACGGACATGGTACTGTTTCTCTTTGACAGTTTGAAACTGCATATCGCAACTCGCACACCTGAAATGAACAATTTTAAAATTGATTCAACACAAGTGTGCAAGCTTTCCTTTGAAAATTTAGATCTACGCGAAAATCCCTATTCACCTGTGTGGTGTAAAGTGTACTCTCATGAGCAATAAAACACATTTTTCGGACTCTATAACGTGATAAAGCCCCGAGGGATGCTGGGAGAACACGAGAAAAGCTTGTAAATTTATTCGCCCCCAAACTCGTGACTCCAGTTTCCCGCGTAGTTTCATCACGTTACAAAGCCCTGAAAAATGTTCCCCATTGTTTAAATAGAGCATAGGCTTGCAAACTGGATTGAACAATCAGATGATGCCAACTATGTGTATGCTACGTTATAACACCAGTTAACTAACCCTTAAATACCCAAGATCCAATAGGTGAATTTTCCCCATACAGTGCCATATATTTCCTTGTAAATCAAACAGGAGAATTTGGTGTCGTGTCAAGGTAACACCTTCCAACTGATAAACTTGTCCGTTCTGATAAGCTGTTGGCAAGATAACCTATGAGAATCGAAAGGAGAAATTCAATGCTAATCTTTGACTCACTTTGGCACGTGAACCTCTGGCGGATTATCCACGTGATCCTTCAGTTGTCTCCAGTTCTCAAACTCTTCATTGCAGACGTTGCACCTGCGTAAGAGCATTCAATGTGCTATTATTACAACTAGAAAAAAAAAAACTGTGAACTTGTCGATAGTTCTATATCTTTTTGTTTTTGTTTGTTTTTTCATTATTCTTTATTTCCTATTTCGTCAAATGTTTAAGAAAATTCAGAGTGCTTACGAACCTGGAATATAGTACAGTGTGCCTGAAATGTTACCAGTGATTCATATATTTATGAATCAAAAGTGATCAGTGCGAGGTAAAAATGAATCATAAACATGGCAGCTTCACGACCGTTCCCAAGTCGTCTTGAACATGAGCACACAAGCAAACACGTAACAGTAGACGAGTAGGAGCTGGATGGAGGTTACACGAATATTCTGAGTGTCAACTTATTCCGAAACTCAGAAAATGACAAAGTCATTTTCTGGGAAAAAATTGTGGCAATCGCGAAGGTAAAATACGTCTAGAGAGCTTTCAACTGAGTGTCGTAAAACCAAAACGGAAGTAATCACAACGGGCAATCAAAGAAAGACAAATAAATTTAAGAGCCAATGAGAACACTCAAAAAAGAAGAGAAAAAAAAGAGTGGGAAAACGCGCGGAAAAAGCAAGCGACCAAGTCGTAACTGGTTCTAATTTTGCATCTGATTGGTTGGGAGAGTAGCGTGAGTTTTTTTGGACCAATCACAGAGAACCAAAAAATAGCCCCAAGCGCGGGAAAACGCGAGCGAACAAGTCGTGATTTGTTCTAGTTTTGCATCTGATTGGTTGAGAGAGTGGCACGAGTTTTTTTGGACCAATCCCGACGAACTAAATTAAAAACAAAACAATCTGGATCATTTTCGACACTCGATTGAAAATTGCTCTCATTATTGATAAATACAGATTGGTCGTTTTAAATTAAATTGCACAGTCAATCTCTCAAAACAAAGCAATTCTCCATACTTTGGCTTCCCATTACATTTGTGTTTCTGAAGTAGAAAGGCATTTCGGAACTCCAGGGTGCATGTGTTGCACTGGAATTGCTGTGAAAGACATTCCATAGCCGAACTGTGTTCCATGGCTTTCACTTTGTCCCCAAAATCCTCTGAGCAATGGGTACAGCGGTATTTAATTGTATCTGTTTAAAGTAGAATGGAGATGCGTCCAAGTAAGAATGTAAAAATTGTACATAAAAAGACAGATCAAAAAACGTGCATGGTGACAAAATCACATACACAATTTCTTTCTCAAGAGCACTAAAGCGTGTTAAACATAGAGACTCACGTGTGCAATGTTCAGTTATGTGAATGCCGGCCTTCGCGTAATTTTGCAAAATTCAAAATTGAAATACCCAGTTGTCACAAATGTATGTCACTTGCATGTATTTTGTTTACTTTCCCTACAGGCGGCTTTTCAAAGACAATGATTCATGATGATTTACCATGAATACATAATTAAGTACAAGTGTATATTAAATCAATTCAACAAACAACCAATGAGCACGCGGCACAAGAATAGTATTTGTTAAAACAAAACAGTTTCAGTATACATATACTCCATACAGTTCTGATGAAGGGGAATTTGTTTAACAATCAAGAGCTTTTTTAGTCAATGATCATTTCTTTTATTCTCTTGACCTTAATGTGTGATTAGGGGGTGATATGGCAAGGCGAAATTAGTAACTGGTCACTTTTAGGAATCAAACGGTTTATGTCAAACAGTTACATGCAAGGTAGACGACACTCTTGTTAAGAGTTATAGAGAAAAAATGATAACTCACCCTGACCACTCTCTGCGTCAACAACGGTTATTTCTTTTATATGCGGCTTCCGTTTGGGCTGAGCTGATGGCTTTCTTCTACGTTTTTTTTCAGTTGGATTTTCACCATCACTTGTGCAGGCTTCAGTTTCCTCTGTCAACTTCTTTTTACCCTCAGGAATAAAATCATCATCATCATCATCATCATCATCAATATCGTCATCATCATCATCATCAATATCTTCATCCTCGTCTTCATCTTCACCACCACCGTCTTCATCATCTTCACCAGAATCTTCATCCTCTCCTGCCTCTGCTTCATCATCACTACCATCTTCAGCATCATCATCACCATTATCATCATTATCATTGTCATCACCACTGACATCTACGACCTCTGGATTTCCTTCTTCGAGAGAGTCAGCCATTTCTTCATCCTGGCCTGCATTAGCCCCATCTTTGTTAGATTCTTTGCCTTCATTTCTAGGGTCCACATAAACTTGAGGCTTGTCGAGAGGAACCACAGCAATCTTTTCACCAGTATCATCTGTGATGAAGGACACAGGTACACTCTCGACATAGGCTGGATACACAGAACCTGTCAGAAAATAAACACATCAACACAAACTTACTTCCCCATACCAAAACCACATCTTCATGAGGATTCAAAGTGTTTTCCCCCAAGAACTCGACACATTGACACAGCCAGGTCTTGAACTGGTCCTTGGCCTCAGGACTGCAAGTCTAGTGCCTGACCATCAAGCCTCTGTCACACTTGAGCGCAGACTTAAACAAATAAATTCCATGTTGCTGTAGATCTGTACAGTAACAGATCACAAAAGACGTCAAAATGTGGCAAGAACATTCAATGACACAATCAGCTATGCCTCGAGTGCAACTTTTTTGTTCTCCCATGAGTGACCAAGACAGATTTTCTCCTTACAATAATATCAGTACAATATCAAGCTGACAAGTGATGAGAATAAAGAAAACTATCAATTAGGGGATTATTAGTTGATGCAATGCCAAATTCTCCAAACTTGCATCATAGAAACTGTATAGCAGACAGTAAGGAGAATTGCTGATGAGATCTTGGGAGTGAAAGGGTTAACACATTTTGACGTCATCTTCTGTGACCTGTTACCAAACAGATGCACCTGCCCCCCCCCCCCCAGTTAGCTCAATTGGTTAGAGCGCCGGATTGTGTTGAGCAGGAGGTCAACGGTTCAAGCCCCGGCTAGACCAGTACTCATGGTGTTAAAATAACTGAGGAGAATTTGCTGCCTTTCTACAATATCAAGAAATGGATAGACAGACAGACATCTATATTTATACAGGATAGCCCCTTCAGTGTAGTAAACACTGGTATCAACGGGGGTCCTGTTACCCACCCATCCCACCCCAGGGGAGGACATCCATCACACAGTAATCTCGTGCGTGGGAAATTAACGTCTCCTGCCCCTAACCCTGCAGGAGACAGGACCTCCATTTATTCGTCCCTATCCGAGAAGACTAGAATATCTAACCATTTCTTGATGTTAAAGAAAGGAAGCATATTCTTCTCAGTTAATTTTAAGACCCTGAGTGTTGGTCCAGCCGGTATTGAACTCTCGACCTCCCGCACAGCAGTCCGGCGCTCTCCCAATTGAGCTAACCAGGCGGCGGTTAAGATATTCTAGTCTTCTCGGATAAGGACAAATAAGCTGTAGGCTCCATCTCCTTCAGGGTTAGGGGTAGGAGATGTTAATTCCCCATGCAAGAGATTACTGTGTTGTGGATGTCCTCCCCTGGGGTGGGATGGGTGGGTGTTATTGTTTCACAGGGCCCCATTTAAAATAGCAATTTGCTAAACTAGGCTACCCTGTATAAATATTCGTTAATACAATACAATACACAGCAAGAAGAAATATATTAGTTAAATGCTTAAATGATCTAATTATTCTGCAAGCGTGCATTGGATACGAGATGATAGATAACCATATCCAACAAGCGCGAGTGGAATAATTGTTTTATTAAAAATGCCCCCAAGATATTAGGCAAATCTTACCAAATCTTAAATTTTTTTGCTCCATTTTTATTTTGAGCTGACACATACACTTACCATATTTGTGGATTATGGTATATTGGCTCATATACAATAATGGCTAAGTCAATAAAAAGTCTTGAATTACATTATTCAGTGATCCAGTTTTTAATAAAAAGCAATTATTGGATGAAGTTGAGGATGATATCATGATTTACCAAGACCAAGGTCTGAGATTTGATAATTCATAACATCACGTGAAAATCAAATTCAATAATTGTTTTATTATACACTTGTTTTAAAATTGTTCAGCCATATTTAGTTTCTCTCTCGAGTTTGCTAAAATTTGAGAACACTACACATATGAGATGCTTGGAAACTAGGCAGAATTTAAACTTGACCTACACATGTATGCAAAAAAAAAGCACTACAGAGGATATTGCACAAAATGCTACAATAATATTGACTGAATACTCTTACAAAATCAGATTTTTCAGAGTATTAATTAATCTTTTAGATAAAAATTACCTTTAAATGATTTATCAAACAGGACCATCAACTCTTCTCCCACAGCTATGTCTTTAACAGCTTCAAAACAGACTCCTCTTGGAGAGTTATATGCCACAATATTTTGTTTTGCTGATGATGTGGCACTCTGGAGACGGCTAAGCCAACTGCATTTGTCCTTCTCATTCTTGTGTGCATAGAAAAAGTGCATCGAGTTCCTTTTGTTTTTATCTTTGAACTAAAAATGCAACAGAGTATCAAATGGTATCCCATGATGAACTACCTCTTGTCAAGAGGTTTTGAGTCTCAAACCTGGAAGTATGAATCCTCTAACTCCCAAGATTTGATTGTTAACTCTTCCCTCTAGCTGCTACACATTTCCTTGAAAATTAGTTACAACAATTTGGTGCTAAGGTATCACTATTATTTTGTGTTGATATGGAAGGTGCTTCAACTAGTAAAAAGAGGAGGAAAGAGGTCAGGAAGAAGAAGATGGGCTACACTGGAAACATAACACAGCTTTTCAATCATCAACACTCAAAGTGCAATGCTGCACAAATGATAATAGACTGTTGGTGATATTTTTCACAAACTACTATGTAGTGCCCAATTGGTAACTTTAACAGAGATAGACTCTAGCCACTGAATCTCTAGTGGAAACCCCTATCACTATCAGTGAATGACATTTCTACTTTGATGCAGGCTGCAAATAAATTGACTAGCTTTCAGACAGAGCTAATGAAAGAAGACTTGATAATGAATGAGCAATTTCCAAACTGTACAAAACTCTACTAAAAATCAATAGATTGTGAAATCATCAATTAGGTAACTAGTGGAATTTGACATCAATCTCACGCCTTCCATTCTACTCTCAAATTGCTTTTAAAGCTTTGTATCTCCTGAAGTACAAAAAATACCAAAATAAAATTTTCAGAAGTTGATAGATCTTTTTTAGATAATTAGATCATCAATTTTCTGGAAATTAAAAATAATTGGTTTTTTTTTTTCTGTGATACCTTAGATTAAACATAACAAATAAATGAAATTCATATGTCTGAACTGCAGTTATAGAAACGTATTTGTGCACAATCCTCACAGTAAAGAACACTATTTAAGCAATGGTGAAAATCAGACCTGAAAAAATTCAGGCCTCTACGGGATTCAAACCACTGACCTCTGTGATACTAGTGCAGCGCTCTACCAATTGAGCTAACAAGTCAACTGGGAGCAGGTCATCAAATCAATTTGACATAAACCCGTAAGATGATAAATCAAACACAACGAATATATAAAATTCATATGTCTGAACTGCAGTTATAGAAACATATTTGTGCACAATCCTCGCAGTAAAGAACACTATTTAAGCAATGGTGAAAATCAGACCTGAAAAAATTCAGGCCAGTATGGGATTCAAACCACTGACCTCTGCAATACTAGTGCAGCACTCTACCAATTGAGCTAACAAGTCAGCTGGGAGCAGGTCATCAAATTAATTTGACATAAACCCGTAAGATGATAAATCAAATACAATGAATATATGAAATTCATATATCTGAACTGTGGTTATAGGAACGTATTTGTGCACGATCCTTGCATTAAAGAGATTAAGATAACAACCTCCAACCTAATAAGTTTTAATATTCTCATTACCTGTTGGCAGGATAATGCAAAGATATTGTGAGGAGAAGTTACATGTTAAATACTTCAATGGAGTCAAAGAGTTGACACTAGTAATGTATTTAACTTATATTTGGATAATCACCAGGTATTTGTACCAAAATTGTGTTCTAATCTAAATCATGTTATATAGAAAAGCCTTAAGTTTGTGCTTAATGCTTTATATATATATATATATATATATATATGTACTGTATTTGAAACTATTACAATGATCTTAAAATTCTTGTAAAAAGTCACCCTCCTCAAAACTTTGGGTGAATTGACAAAAGCGCATCAGGTGTTTACTTAACCACAAATCATACCTGTGACACAAAAAAGTACATTTTCTCTGGAGACTTCCTCTTGTCAACAATTTTTCCAATGAATGGGCCAAAACGCCTTCCTTCAGGTATCTGCATATGGGCCAATATTCCAGCTCTGCGTAACTCAGGAGGAAGGTGGGCGTCTTCTTTTTTTTGTACCTTAGGCTTTCCTGTAAAATCCAATCAAACTACTTCACAAAGAGAAAGAATTCTCTCAATTGTATCTGACCCTTTCTCAAACTTCCAATAGCATCAATGCACTATTTGTTACAATGTGACTTAAGTGTGGAACACCTTTATCACCAAATCATGAAACAAACCATTGCTTTTTGGACTACAAAAACTCAATTATAATTTTATATAAAGTGTTATTGTTTTTCTCATCAGGTAGTCACTTAAGATGTGGATACAATGTTTCAACTGTGCACTTTGTCACCAGCATTTCAGGCAGTTTACCAGTGCTTGTTTTCCAACAAAAGTCTACTCAACAAATCAACAGTAGTTTAGCATGGTCTGTACCCTTATCAGTGCTGCTGCACCCTGTGTGTCCATGACATTTTGACTGTACTGTGATGACAAGTATTGTTGTTTTTAAGGGTACAAACCACACTAAAACTACTGTCGATCATGAAAAACAGTTCTCTCTGATGTTTTCTAATTCTCAAAACCAGTCTACTTGACAGAGTTGAAAAACAAAAATGACAAGGAGAATTTGTATTGACAATCTGTCTATTGTTTGATCATTCACCTAAATAACTATTTGAGTCTAACTTCTGTTTGTCCAATTGTTTCCTTGTTTCAATTTTCCTGAAACCAGGAAACAGTAAGACCTCACGGTAATCTGTCTGCTTCAAAATTGTCTTTGCCTTAAAAAAAATATTTTAAACCCCTCCCCCTCCTCCTCCCCCCCCTCCCCCCGCATCTGTTCCCAGATCATTGTATATTAAAAATAAAAATTGTTTGAAAGAATTCAAGCTCGGAAACTTTTCAACCACAAAATAACATATCAGTTGTTGTGATATTTCTCTACAGCTGTGGCTCTTGTATCGCTTGGTTTTGAATGGATATCACAATTTTCTCTTCCTTTCTCTCCCTTTCATATATGCAAGGACTTTATATTCCACACAACATTCCTGCTCTATGGGAAAGGAGTTGGTGCATACCCAAAACATTGTTTTGTTAATTCGCTTCAGAAATAATATGCAAATAACTTTCCATTTGGACTCTCGACTCTAGTGGACATTTGCACAACTACATTCCTCCTCGACCGAAATCACTCGTGATGTAGCCTTTTACTTTCCTTAAACATAGAAAATAAAGAAAATTTAGAGTGATAAACATCTGATATGCTACATTTCTCTTCCTATTGGCTTTTGATTCGAAGTCAACACTCAAACTTAAAGCTTCCGTTCCACAGTTCCATTAAAACCGACACTCGCTTTCGACTTTAGACCTGGCTCAGTTAACACCAAGTCCTACCTTTCTTCTTCTTTGCTTTCTCTGAGGAAGAAGATGTCCGTCCTGCTGGGCTCTGTAGTCTTAGACGCTTGCCTGAGGTCGTTCGCGATCCTTCGCGAGCGCCGCGTTCTTGCAATTTCCTTTTCGTTGTGTGTTGAAGAGGTCGCGCCTTCATTCGAGCCATTTTCTTGAACGTTTCGACGCAAATTTCCAGATCAGAAGTCTCAAACGAGTTTTCGGTAATTCAAAAGCATTTCAAGATGTAAAAAGGTAAGCTTGGCAAGAATCGATCCGCTTTAGTCCACACCCGCGACCACAGAGTCCGCCATAAGTTCATACCATTCCGACTTGTTTCATCCTATTGATCACGTGACGACTCTTCTTATGTTCTCGCGGAAGACTGGGTTATATTTCCTGATTTGGTCAGGGCAACGCATTTAGACAGGAGAACCCGACGGGCATTTGTTTTAAAAATGAATATTTCCTCCCCAAACAGAAAAATGAATTCTGCAAATTCCCATTTGGCTAATAATTAATCTTCATGGAAAACAAAGATATATAGCCGCCTCTGTCAGCCAGCATGAGCCAGTGTGAGAACAGTAACTTTGACCAAGAGAGAATCTTAGAATCATTTGATTTTAACAGCTTTACAATCTTTGACCATCTCTCTATGGTGGCCAATTTACATTATCAACTGAGTTGATAAGACTATATTATCTTGTAATACCCTCTACTGATGAAGTATAGGAAACTCTGGAAACTCCTTTCCCCCCTCTCCTAAGATGGGTGACTGTGAAAGCTTTGAACTTTATCATTTTTGTTGTTTTCCTCAGATTGAACTAAACAATGTAGCCTTCAAAAAATTTGAGAAACTTCCAGGTTAAAGTGCATTTTAAACTCTTTACTGTGCTTCAGCTGCAAATCAATGGCATTTCACACTGAGCTAACTGCCTCCTGGTTAGCTCAATGGATAGAGCGCCGGAATGTTGTGCGGGAGGTTGAGGGTTCGAGCCCTGGCCAGACCAACACTCAGGGTCTTTAGATAACCGAGAATAATTTGCTACCTTTCTATAACATCAATGACAATGACAATAACTTTATTTATACTTGAATTTAAGATAGCAAATACATGCTAATATCTCCAAGTTAAATTATCTAAATTTAAAATATTTAAAATTAATCTAATTACTATCTGAATACTATCTATATATAAAATACAAAATATAATTCTAAAGCAAAGGAAATGGTTAGATATTCTAGTCTTCTTGGATAGGGACGAATAAATGGAGATCCTATATCCCGTAGGGTTAGGGGCAGGAGACGTTAATTTCCCACGCATGAGATTACAGTGTGATGGATGGCCTCCCCTGGGGTGGGATGGGTGGGGATAGAGGGCCACAGGATCATCAGTTGTACTTAAACTGGTTTACCCTATACCCTCAATCAGACAATAAACAACAACGTTTCACTGGTAATTAGGATACTGGCTGCTGCACAAGATTAGAAGCTCCACACAGATAGAGCCCGGCTTCCTGCGAGCAACAGACCCAATTTATTGATTGTAACGGCAATCTTGAATCATGATAAACTAGCATGCCTACTACCCGTCAGGAAAAACCCCCTATATTTTGGAGGAAACCTGATCCCTCCCGAATGTAGAGCCAGGCACTTAACAACAACCTTGAGGGAGAAAGGCTATCAAATGACAAGAACATGAAAACAGAATGAAAAGTGCACTAGTAAATAAAATAAAATTAAAGAAGAACCCACAGGTTGCAGCAATGCCAGTGTAGAATGATTTCCCTCAGGAAAATCCCGCCAGCATGTGCTCTCATCTCTGATGTTGCCATAGCAACTGTCAAAACTTCGGTGAACCATGAAAACATGAATTTGCTGCTATTCTTCAAACCACAGCAAATAGTAATTACATGCTACCCTCTTAAAATAAAGTCATTATCTTATCTTATCTATCTTACCTTGTATCTATATTTCAAAAATAAACTTTAGATCTTCACTTAAAACCACATAGCTTCAACACATATGAAAACTAAAAAACAATATTCAAATGGCTTCGACTTTGTCTCAGTCCTTTGAAACACAAAAAAGAATGAGGTTAATATCCAGCCATTCTGAGTTAACAAGCTTGGTCAACAAAGACTTTATTATATAGCAAAAAGATTTCTATTAAAAATTGTTTATTTCATCTTTAAAAAGATTTCAGTCCAGACATTTTAAATTCCAGTGATACCAAGGAGACATAAGATAGACGTTTTCCATACTGAATGGTTAGAAACTCTGCCAGGTATTCCAGCATTTTTGGTGGTCTTGGAAAGGTGGTCAGTGCCTTGTGCTCAAAACTTCCCTCAAGAGAGCTTAAAATTATCCCCTTAGATGATGTTCATTTTGGAACCAGCTTCATCCAGGGAACACTGAATATTCTCTGCTGACAGGATGTTAAAGTGCCAGGCTCATACTTTCAAAAACTTTTTAAAAATACTTTTAAAAAATTTGCACAAAAGCAAATCAATGTTATTCAGTTCTAGCTCAAGAATGACTCAATCAAAGTTCAATCAATCAATCAAAGTTTATTGTCTAACGTGAGGCATGGTTGCCCAATTGCCCGAGCCAGAGGCTCATGTATAAAATGGTAGACTATAAATTAACTATAATTAAAGGTATATTATTAGAAGTACTTAAAACTTTATAGGTAAAAATATATAAGTTTAGAGTACGAGTGATAATTGTAAAATTGTAGGTGATTAATATTGATAGTTAAAAGAGTCTAAACATTATGTTCGGTGAAAGATATTGCAGTAGATGAATATGAATAAGAATGACAATGTATGTGTACGTACAATAAAAGTCAACTACATGTATTACATTTACAGATTGGTCCTAGAGTGCTAAAATCGAAATTCTTAAGTTTACTACAAAAATCGCTAAGCGTAGATGCTGTTTTAATTTCTCTTAGTAAACTGTTCCAAAGGTGACTAGCTTTATATGTAAAGGAATTATGATACGATCTATTATTATACCCTGGTTGCACTAGATTTACACCTTTATTCCTTAAACTATATCTAGATTCCCGCAATTTAAAAAAGTTTTTAATATATTCCGGACCGTTCCATTTCATACATTTAAAAAGTAAAACCAAGGAAATATAAAATCGCCTATGTTCTAGAGTTTTCATGTTGCTTTTAGCTAAGATTGTATTGTAATCAACATTATTGCCGAGATTAAGCAAAGTTTTGAGTGCATACTTATTGACTGACTCAAGTTTAGAGCTCAGTGTTTTATTTATTCCAAGCAATAGCGGACTACAGTACTCCAGGTGAGGAAGTATGTACGCCTTATAGAGTGATAGGGAGACATCTACAGGTATAAGTTTTTTGAGTCTCCTAAGGGCACCAATCTTGGCATAGACCTTTTTTATGACACTCTGAATGTGATCAGCAAATGTTAACTTGTTGTCAATTCAAACTTCTCTGATCTTGTTTTCTGTGAGACAAAACTGCTTCCATGCCTTGATATCACTTTCCAGTTCTTGTTCCACAACGTTTTTTTGCTTTGGATTTCTTCTGCACCCTTTTGTGAATCCATTGCAGCAACAATTCATCCACATTAGCACCTTTGAATTTTTTTTTCTTGCGCAGGATTTGCTTCATCTCACCCAACTTTCTTATCCATCTTACTTGGTTGATTAAGTCAGAACATTGAACGGGGTCAAATTCCTCAAACAAGTTCACAGTTTTGATGAAAAAGTGAGGACACAACTGACGTGTCAAACAACCCTCAAGCAAGGAAAGTAAGTCCTTACGTCTTTCCCAGCACTGATCATGGTTCCACAAAGAGTGAGGTTTTAACTCACGCAGGTAAAACCAGAGGGTTTTAAAGTGGTAGGATTTCAAGGGCTTCAGGCAATGCTTCAATTTTTTCATCTTGCATAACACCTGTCTTCCCTCCTCAAGACTTCCCCAAATGAACAGTCTCCTCTCAGCTGCTGAAAAGCTGAACCTCCAACAGAATGCTTTTCCGTCTTTAGGAAAAGAGCATGTACTTGAAGGTTTCTTTGCAACCACATGACAACCATCTTGTAAAACTATTTCTTTGAGAAGGTCATCATCAGGCCAAACTGAAACAGATTCAAAACAAAAGTAGCTGTGATTTCTGTCATAAAGTTTATGTCGGCTCTGGGATGAACCTACAAGTGTTTCAGTAAGTTGGAGTGGAGGAAGACTGAGGGAAACCTGTGACTGGAAAAGTACAGATACTCTCTATTGAATAACAAACCTTGGGGCAGCCAACACAAGCATATAGATATCAAGTACAAACTTATTGGCTTGGCCCGTGGGGCTTTTCAGAATCAATTTTCAATGGGAGTCTTCAGAATTTTCAGGCTTTTTAGAGTCTAGCATGACATACATAAAGAAATCTGATACCTCGAGTCCTTGTGATCCATTCCCTTGCATCATCTGGCCAGTCAACTTTGATAGCCAAAGTCAAGTCCACAGAAACATTTCTTCCTTCTGGAGTTGTTATTTTCAGGGTTACTGCTGGACCATTTTCCTCAGCAACAACATTGCTACAAAGTCAGAGATCACTTTATTATGATTTGGAGTAAACATTGTATCAGATATTGTTTATGAATTGAAATCATTACAAAGTTTTTAATCTACCCAAATATCAAATCCTTGAAAACTGGTTAAAGAATGTGATGGCCCTGCAGAATCCAAGAGTATCAGGTGATCAAACAGTGCAATTGTTTGCATGAGTTTAGTCCTGAGAAGGAGTTCTTCTGTGTTTGCTACTGGTGTGGCATTTCAGGAAAATTCATATTGAAAACACTTTACAAAATAGTGATAGAGGGTCAAATAGGCAAACATGTCCAATTCAGTTAAAACTTTTTTGTGTTGAGAAAGAGATCCTAATTATCAAGGAAATCCCCTATATACATCCATTTGCTATTCTATGGTGTAAAAATAGTTAAAATTACAATATAAACTATCTTTATACTACACTACCATCACTCTTTGCTCTACTTCCTTAAAAAAACAGCATCAGATATTTTATGGTATTTGAAATTTGTTGTTTCAAGACCTCAACAAAAGAGCAAGGTGAGCCTGAGTCATGAACTTTATTCTTTCCAACATACATAAGCATTAACCCATACCTTTGAAGTAATGAGACAGCCACTTTGACACAATTAGCAAATAGCTCTCTCATTTCTGTGGCATTCAAGAACCCCTGTCTATTGGCACAGCCTAACTTCTACCACAGCTTCCTTTTGGGCCCTGTTAGCTTAATCAAGGTGAATCCTACAATCACAGAATAAATAATGTCAATCTGTTTATATGCAAATTTAACAAAAACTATCAAAGGTGTCAACAGGGATGGGTGCCTTGAAAACACAGACCGCAGACCTCAAAAAATTCATTTTGACATTTGGTGATGTTAAAAAGGATTTTTTTGAGAGGATATTTAAAGCAGCACAGACGTTTGCAAAACAATGTAAATCATCTCGGTTCAAAGTTTTTGTCCACTTGTTACTCGAACTTCTGGTGAACTCTTAAAGCTTTATACTCAGATGTCATCTGGACACTTCAGACATTCTTATCCCTTTATTGTTATTTTTTACTGGCGATTAAGAAACATGTCTAAGAAAAGATTTGATTGGACTTGAGCGTTAGTCATGTGAAGCATTGCGTGATGAATTTTCCAGCACTAGGGTCATGTGAGACCGGCTTCTCAAAACCATGTGCTATCAAACAAAATCATGACGTGCACACTGGTGTTGAATGCTTCTTCTTTTGAGCCCAACAAGGCTTTCAAGAAACCTTTTCTTGATCCAGGTCTGCAGTCTGAGTTTTCAAGGTCTGCATTTTTGAGACACCTCAACAGGGATTGTGGATAGATCTGCTCTAGGAATGATGAGCTAGGATGTCCAGTTTGAAATGAGAAAAATGAGCCTTGCCACTTGTCTGAGGAGATTATAGTAACAGTTTACTCCAAGGAAAAAAAAAGAGGACTTATTATTTATTAACTACTGAGTAGGAGGGATAGAAACACACAAATAAAACTTTGCAGTGAAACCACATGGCTGCGCTTCGATCGTGGTTTCACTTAAAGCTTTGCACATTAACGACCCATGACCTCTGCACTGGCATCGCAGAGGTCATGGGTTCGAATCCCGTACAGGCTAGAATATTTTTCAGGTCTTAATTTCACTACTACTTAAATAGTGCTCCTCACTGCGAAGATTGTTCTCATATGAATTTAGGATGTGCCAACACTAAATATTCGATACCAGCCCACACTTTGTCTCACGCCAGCACCAGTCGCTGACTTGGAGTCTAAAAGACTCTGGGCTTGAGATTGGGCAATGAGTACTGCAGTGTACCAGTGAAAGGGTCTCAATGGGGTCAACTGTCAACCGTCAGAAGGCCAAAATATTAACCGTCAACCGTCAAAAACGCAATGTTTTTACCGTCAACCATCAAATAAGCAAGCCAATGTTGGCCGTCAAATGTCTCAAACATCCTTAATTAAGGAATAAATGATTGCCTCAATTGGGGTCAAGTTCTGTTGTTTATAAATAAAAGTTTTGATATATCACAAAAAAGATATTTATGTAAGTCCTTTAACTTCTAGTCGTGAGTAAAACTGGTTAGTGATACTTCCAGTGTCGTAGAACATTAGTCATTTGATAATGAAAGGTGTTATGAATTAACAGATCTCTAAAAACTTGTCATTATGAAAAATTGCAGTCACATTCGAGCATTTAGTTCGTTTTATACACGACATTCCAAAAAATTAAACATTAAATGTCAAATGACCTAAAATTTAACTGTCAACCGTCAAAAGGGCTAATTTTTAACTGTCAACCGTCAATGTGCCCCACCCCCCCCTTTGAGACCCTCATCTAAGTAGTGGCGCAGGAGCACTGCAATAGTGAACTCAGTGGCGACCACAAGTTTAGTATTATATGTTTGACTGTCTTATTGACGCTTCTGTAACGTGTTCTATAGAGTACTGAACGCTGCATATTAAGTACTTTAACAGTGCACTAGAACGATATATTTCGTCGATCAAATCACGTGACTTAACATTTAACTCAACGACGTCACAGTATTGGTATCGATATCGAGGAAAAACGCTGATATCTTAATCGGTATCGTATCGATTCGCAAAAACCGTATCGGCCCATCCTTACTGACAATCGGCAGGTAAACTTCAGAATACCCGGTCACTTAATAGGCGTCTTTAAATAGCTGCTCCCGCAGTCCCGTGGTCGACATGAATTACACTTACCGAAATTCAAATTGCAATTAACCGTCATATCTTAGGGCCTGATTACATGAGCCAGGCTGGCCCGGTTAGCCGGGCTGATTTCTTTTGTTTTGGTGTTCGCAAAAGCGTGAAAACAAAAGAAATCAGCCCGGCTAACCGGGCCAGCCCGGCTCATGTAATCAGGCCCTTAATTTCGCGTTCTTCAAGCGAAATTCAAAATGGAATCACAAAGAATTTCGACTTCCCTGTCGAGTGAGTCGCCACATTCAAATATATACTCTTCGATCTTAAATCGAAATTCAAATCGCAATTAACAGTCATATCTTAATTCCTCGTTCTTCAAGTAAAATTCAAAATGGAATCGCTGATTAAGTCAGTCGAGAAAACGAAATAAAGCAAAAATAAAAACGGATAACAACAAAAACTAACCTGGTAGTCCAATAGTATGCAGTTTCACGGAACCAATTGGTAATTCCAGCATCAGATCGATGTCTGCTGACGTATTTATTGCAGTACCTTCGAAAGAACTTCCGCTCGGGATGATATTGAATTTCTGAAACCACATACTCTCCACGAAACCACTAACCGGTCTGACGATGTCTGGACACCGGTCCAAAGCCAGCTGAACGTTGATCTCCATCAGGGAAGCCTCAACAAAGTTATCCACTATACCTGTCCCGTACGACATCGCGTTCAAAAGATCTGAAATTTGCCCTGAACGGTGAGTAGTAGAATAGCAGAAATTAGTGATTTGCTTAAACTCCCTTATGGCTCTCGTCGCTCCGCGTCGCTCCTGCCGACGCTCCCGCCACTTTTCAAACAATCTCGAGCCCACGGTCATTTTGGCTACTTGTCAGCGGTATGGACACCCCCTGGAACTGCACTAGTATCGAAGAGGTCAGTGGTTCGAATCCCGTACAGACCTGAATTTTTTCAGGTCTGATTTTCACTATTGCTTAAATAGTGCTTTTTACTGTGAAGATCGTGCACAAATACGTTTCTATAGCTGCAGTTCAGCCACGTGACACCACACTTGCCAACGGTTGCTATCCGCCATTACTGTGCCCCTCAAGCGTAAACAAACAAAGAGATGTACTGTACTTTTACCATAGTGGTTGGATGTACTTCTGAAAGCGGAAAAATCGTCGTAGCTTTCATACAATACCCAAGATTGGGCAAGAGTACCATATAACCCCATACATTAATTATGCATTCAGACTAGTAGACTTTGTTTTTAAAGTTTTGTCGTGAAAGACAAAGGAGTGGAATGCATAATTAATGTATGGGGTTATATGGTACTCTTTCCCAAGATTGTATTGAATCAAGGAGAAGATCACGAAGAGCTCACGAGAGAGAGAAGAAGGCGCTGGATTTCAGCGATCAGTCGAGGCGATACAGAGACGAAGAGAATCCTCGACAGTGAACGAGCATATGGGTTACATTTTGTTACTGGAAAAGCTGCAGCCTCCTGGGATAGATATCACATCGACTGGGTGCCAACTCTAAACCTCGGAAAACAACAAGCGAAGCAACCTACGGTCAATGAACATGAAGAAAAAGTGAGTTTGAGGGCCGAAAGGGCCAAAGAGCTCGGGAAGAGAAACATCGAGCGTCAACAAATCGAAGCACCTAAGTAGAAAAAAGAGCTGGAACAAAGTGGTCTGGCTGTACAAAACATAGATTTTGCCACTGCTAGCGCATCTACTGACGATGTTTCAAGCTTAGACCCTCGTTCTGACGAGGTTTGTGGCAGTACAAGCTATGGATATTTTGACGGCAACGAGACAGAGAAGCAAGTCGAACGGTCGTCCACAAAATGGTTGATCGTTCCACTTCAACTGAGGACTTTGAAGTAGTTTCTGAAGGCAGGAGAAATAGGGGAATTCAGGCTCTAGAGTTCAATTATTTGTTTTAAAACTCTGTGTATCATGCTCCAGTCAAGGACTTCTTCCATTCTCCAGAGAAAGTTCGCTTTTACACCGGATTTTCTCCGTTTGAAGTACTAATGGTAGTATTTGAACATGTAAGTCACCGTACGTATCACGACGATCCAATTTAACCAATTTGAACAGCTTTCAAGAATTTATCATAGTTTTGATGAAGCTACGGTTAAATGTACTATTTCAAGATTTAGCATACCGTTTTGAGGTGTCCTTAACAAGTGTGTCAAGGATATTCACCACATGGATACATGCAATGGACTCGAGGTTGTTTGACTTCATTTATTGGCCAGAAAGGGAACAACTATGGGAGACTATGCCAATGTGTTTTCAATATACCTTTGGTCGTAAGGTAACTGTGATAATTGATTGTTTTGAGGTTTTTATTGAGAAACCAATAAATCTTATGGCCAGAGCTCAGACCTTTTCTTCATACAAGAATCATAACACTGTTAAGATTCTGATTGGAATTACACCTCAAGGAAATGTCTCTTTTGTTTCTAAGGCTTGGGGAGGAAGAACCTCAGATAAATTCTTAACCGAGAACTGCGGAATCCTAGAAAAACTGATACCAGGAGATACTTATGGCAGATAGAGGATTCGCAATTTCTGAGAGTGTTGGGTTAAAGCAAGGAGAGCCAGTGATTCCTGCATTCACCATAGGAAAAGCTCAGTTAGACCCAGTAGATGTAGAGTGTTCAAGAGGCATAGCCAATTTTAGGATCCAGGTGGAGCGAGTTGTAGGTTCACTATGAAGGAAATACACTATATTAGAAGGAACACTCCCCACTAAATTCTTGAGTTGTGACCTGAATGGTCTCACAGAGAACCAGGTACCCCTAATAGATCGTATTCTAAGGGTTTGTTCAGCCCTTGTAAATTTTTTCCCATCAATAGTACCATCCGATTAACTAGTTTTTAAATGAATTTTTATTGTTTTCTAAAATAATACCCTGGTGGAAATCTTTCCCAGAATCCTACAGGATATTGGAATCTTGATTATCCTATCAAGATCCTGTGGGATCTAAAGACTCTTATAAATGAGGATCCTAATCCTGGACAGAATCCTGTTTGGGATCCTGATAGAATTCTACAGGATCCTGGAAAATATTTTCACAAGGGTAGTGCAAGAACTTTGTAATATATTAGGAACCAACCACTTCTAATGACCTATGCTTTGGGCAGATACCTAAATACAATTTTGTACAGCTTGATTACTTTCAACATATGCATTGCCACTATGGTAACAAATTATTGATATCTATTAGTAGAATGGTTTTCATTAATCCATTAAATACACTTTGGGGTAATACACCTTAGTTTCATTTCTGTTATTTTGATGTTTACACTCTACTCTTAGTTCCATTTCTGTTATTTTGATGTTTAAACTCTACTCATCCAGGGGTTTCATTAATGTTTTCTGCAGGAGGGCAACTGGTTTTCACAGGTGGGCAAAACTCTTTGAAGCGAACTTCTTTATAAGATAAACTTTCCTCCAGACCGTCAAATCAGGTGAGCAAAACCGTCCTCACAACCGGTCAATTTTGCCCGGTGCCTGGCCCTTAATGAAACCCCTGCTTATCATACTTTGTTTCACAGGTTAATGAAAAATATTCTAACTAGTGGACAAAATTATTTAGCTGCTGATCAGTGAACTAAAAGGGCAAAGATAAATGTTTTGTTAACAAATAATTTTTTGTAACAAGTGTCAATCACTTAAATTGAGAACATTTGTGATGTAAATGCATGTCAAGGATGGCAAATATCAAGTTAATAGTGATTGTGGTTTTAACTAAAAAGCAACAACAAAAATTGTTGAATTTTTTAATCAAATATATTTTAAATAGTAATAGTCATCTTGCACATTGTCAAAATAATATTAAAAACAGGAACAAAATATTATTTTCAATATTTTGAAAAATTATTTCAAAAATGGCAATATTTTCCTACAAAAATAAAGTGCAGTAGTTGTGCTTAGATTCATTTTTCTGGTCAATTCCATGACAAAATTGTACAATTATATGTGTAAATGTGAATGATTTCACATTATTTTACACTAATAGACATGTTTTGTTATTTATAAAATTCAGAAATGGTCAATATATTCTTATGAAAATAAAGTGCAGTATTAGTCTTTAAATTCATATCTCTGGTTAATTTTATGACAAAAATATACAATTCTAAGTATCAATGTAAATGATTTCACATTATTTTACACCAACAGAAATGTTTTGGTATTTCAAAATTCAGTGATTTCTCCTGCATTTAGAATGTAAACAATTTAACTGCAAAATAAAAATTAATAAACAGCACAAAATAGTGCTAATTAAGGATGGTAAACAACAGATTGCACTATTTAGTATTACTAGTGTTTTGTGGATAACTAAATGGCTGCATTGTTTGCACTCTATTATATGTAGTTTGAGTTTGATTGGAGTATCCATCAAAAGATTCAGTGTGACTGTCAAGTTTCTCTTTTAGCTTTTTAGCAGAAGAGAAATCAATTTCTTTTTCCCCTGTATGAGTAACATTACTTACATAAGTTGGAAGAAGCCATGAGCATTTTACTTGCGTACAAGCCAACTTTTCGAGTCCAACATTTTATATAAAATAAAACACTGGCAACGTGTGAGCAAGATTCAGCTAGACCTGCCTAACAGCCAAAGCAATGAGCGGACAAAACTCTTCTATCTTTTCCTGTAATAAGCCAGATATTGACGAGAGGATCATTTATACGTTGTGAATGTCGGACTTTGGCGACGGGCGACCCTTAAAGCCGGAATGACGGAACGATGGAATGCCGGAACGACGAAATGATGGAATATGACCCCAAATCCTAAATTCCACATGGTAAGTTTCATTGATTTTTATTTCCATTTTCAAGCATATTTCCAGACCTAAACCTCGCCCCATATGTTCTCTCTATTTAACCATGTGTACGTGACACAGACAGTGAGCCTGGGTTACTGTGTTTTAACTGGACCATATTTTGTTCCCGCATTCAAATCTCAACGGTTGCTCGCGTAACTTAACACCGCGTCACACAACGCGTGACGCTTTCAAGAAATAATCCTTCGCTTTTGCTCGAGACGTGTGCTGAGGGGCACCGTAATGACGGACACCGTAATTGGATTGCCAGTGACGTCACGTGAAAGTCACGAGGTTGGTAGGAAAGTGTGATTTACGGAAGGGATCGGAAATGGAGCGATAACTTTAAATTATTATAACTGTTTTCTTTTTGTGCGTGAAGTTTTCACTTGAAAACTTCCTTAAAAATTAATGATATCTTCCAGCGGAAGATATAATTAATTTCTATTGTACAACAATACGTCCTGTTCTGGAATACAGCGCGCAAATATCCCATTATGCGTTAACCGCGTATCTTAGTGATGACATCGAAAGGGTCCAAAGGCGCGCACTATCTACTATTTCACCAGAACTGTCAGATCATGACTCCTTAGATAGGCATGGTTTAGCTTTGCTATACGCCAGACGCAAGAAGTTATGTACGGATCTGCTTTTGTCCATCTCAAATCCATCTCATAAATTATACAGTTTGCTGTCAGACAGACATCATTCAGCGTACAACACAAGACGCCAGCGCGTTTTTTGAAAAGCCGCGCTTCCGCACTGATCGTTTCAAATCTTCGTTCATTCCGGCTATGTGCGCGAGGGCTAATAGGGTCTTAGCATCGACTGCGTATTTGTTCCATTGCTGTATAATTGTAATTATTTTAGGTCTTGAATCTTTTGTAAATTTTGTAGTTTTTATATGGTCACATATATATATATTTATAAATAATTGTGAAAAGTACGCAATTCAGCCGATGGCTGCAAAGCATTTTTATTTTTTGGTAATAAACTATCTATCTATCTATCTATCTATCTATCTATCTATCTATCTATCTATCTATCTCCTGTCGATACGCGAAAAACATCCAACCAAAGCCGCTACATGCTACAATGGCTTGAAGCTGTTCTTCATGGAACGATGGATTGTTGTCATCATTATACAAGGCAATTTTGTTATATCAACTAAGTTGAAATTGTAAATTGGCCACCGGAACGAGCAGTTTAAAAGCTGACGTTTCGAGCGTTAGTCCTTCACCATTCGCTCTGACGAAGGGTTAACGCACGAAACGTCAGATTTTCAACTCGTTACGGTGGCCAATTTACAATTTCAACTTAGTTGATATAACCAAATTACCATGTTACCCCCACCAACGTAGCACCACAGTTTCTTTAGAAACTTTCATCCTTTATTCATCATTATAGTAGTTTGTTTGGAGAAAAATTCAGAAAAGAAGGCAAAGTAGAGGCCGGAAAATGTAATTGTAAGAGCACGATATCAGAATAGCATAAACTAATAATAAAAAAAAAGTCGGACGTGCTTGCTACTATCTTCAGTTTTCAGTATGAGAGAAGAAATCGAGAAGTTTTCCTAAATATGCAAAGGAAATTGCAAAGAAAATGGTTCCGTTAGTGGAAAAACAGAAATGAGTCGGAAATAAGGTCGATCTGTCACTATCCAAAGCCCTTCTCAAGCCACAGTTTCACTATCTGCTTTGTCGCAAGTAGACCATTCTGAAGAACCAATTAATATACAATGACCCTCGTCTCAGGTACTTCAAGAAGACACTTCTGATGGAAACACAGAGGTAATCCTTTCATATTTATCTTTGAATCTGACACACATTCAATCCCTTTTGTTACCGCCTATACTTCAACTTTGATTTGCGGAGAACTTTAATTTCTAAGCAAGCATTAATGAAAAGTCGTCTGTTTTTGTTAGAGTATCATTTCATGATTTAAAAGAATATCTTTTATGTTCCTAAAAAATCATACAGATAAGATTATCATTGAAACAAAAACGGAACATTGATATGCAGTTACAACTGACTTATACGGTGTGGACTGAAAACACCACAATCATGTTTTTCTTATAGCAGACAGTGATATATGTCTCCATCTTTCCCCACTCGAGCCAAGGGTCATTTTGGCTCCTTTTCATCGGTATGGTTGCTATTATTTGGCGACCATACCACTAACGTATAGTATCTTTTCTTAGTTCTATTTGTTGTATCTCGCGCCCTGTTTGTTCTATGTTCTATTTTTTGGGAAAATTGTCTCGAGCACTGATTGTTCTGTGTTCTATTTGTCACCTTGTTGTGCGTACGTTCTTGTGCATTGTTTGACGTGTGCAGGGCCTGACGGGATGACGAGAGCCAGCTAGGCCTTTATAGATTATGCTAGCAGTTTGGCATAATTTGAGCAAACTGGCATAATTTCTGCCAACGGTAGCAATACTAGCATAATTTGCATATTTTGATAATTATCGGATCATTTTTGATGCTACAATTTGATCATTGTTCATCTCTACTACCAAGCACTTGGTGACGTTATTCGATGTTTTAAGTTTTAGTTCAAGAAGTAGCATTTCAGTGTAGTTCACTGTGAATCACTGAGTGACGTCTGAAACGGTCTCATCCCGGGTTAACATGAACCACATGTTTATTTGAATTTCATTGTGGATTTGTTGCGTTTCTTTCCTGTAGACCAACGGCTTCTAATTAAAAAATGTATTTTTTGGACTTATTTGCAATTTTTTCAAAGTGCATAATTTAAAAAAAAAGGGACATAATTTGGAAAAAAGAGCATAATTTTAGCATAATTTCGCCAAAAAAAAGCAATGCTACTAGCATAATATGCTACTTTTTCTAGCATAATCTATAAGGGCCTAGAGCCAGCCCAGAAAAAGCCGTCCGGCCCTGTTGCCCTCACTTCTCTGTCACTGCCCTCACTTCTCTATGAAAAGGCACAGACTGTCCAGATATACAAACCAACTGATAGTCGGCACTTTTGGAATCGTTTTGATTTGTGTGTAACATTTGCAGAATTTCTTGCTGTATAAGGATCTTAGACCGATCTGAGATATACATTCTGCCCCACCCCTCTCAGGGTCATCTTGAATACTGATTGTGAGGCACGCGGAATTGAATTGCAAATGCACGGCATTAACGGTATTCATCGTACTTGTATCACTGGGATCTTTGCACGTGGAAGAAAGAACTGCGCTTTCCTGCTTGGTTTAAAGCTTTAAACTGCAGTCTTTGGTCGGATAACTCTTCGTATTACATGTCCTAGATAGTTGGAACATGTGATGCTAGAAATTGAATTATTGGTGTCTTGAATGTCGATCTTTGGTGTGTATCGGTCCTTGCACGCAGGTTGCAGTCAGCGATTGCAAGTCAACAGATTCAAACCATGAGAAGAGGGAAGTTTAGTCTCTTTGAACTCATGTAAGTTATTGAACTTTATTCTTCTATTGTTCATTAGAGTTAAATACAAATTTTCGGTGTCAATTTGAGAGAGCTTCAACTCTTCTTTTCCTAAGTTACAAACAACACTAAAATAGTCTTACTTAGAAACTTTAGAACGTTCATAATTGAATTACTTGTATGCAACATCGTAATCCCATGAGAATATATTTTTATAATCATGTTTAACCTTAAACCCGACTTGCATCTTATTTTCCCTTACAATATCGCCTTTGAATCAAACATCGAGATCATGAGAATGAAAGAAATGGTCGTCAACTGAGGAGGCTCTTGATTGTTAGACATATTCTCCTTATCAGCGCCATAGAAAATGTACAGAGAATAATATGGAGAATTTGCAAACTAATGACAGGGCCAAAAGACTATATTGCTAAAAAGTTATTTGAAAGGACATTAGATGTGTCATTGTTATCAACTGACTACCCAACGGAGGAAACAACGAACCAAACGTCAAGATATTTAGGATGGGAGGAGAAGAACGCAATTTTCCTAGAGTTAATACTTCTAAACAACTTTGATTGTTCGTCTTAAAAACTTACGAAAATAGAGTTTTCTCGCTGTTGCTATTTCGATACAAATACATCTCTTTAGTTTTTTTAGAAGGAAAGCGAAAATATTTAAGGAACGGCTGTTGTGTCGAGAGGTAAATTTGAATATGCCTCCCCCCCTCGCAAAAAATTCATAAATTTTCGATTTTTGTGGCTGCTATCTCCTATAAGAAACAAAGTCACATACACATATGATGCACGATCCTTCGCAGTAGATAGCGCTATTTATGCAATAGCGAAAATCAGACCTGAAAAAAATCAGGCCTGTACGGGATTCGAACCTCTGAGCTCTGCGATACTAGTGCAGCACTCTACCAATTGAGCTAACAAGCCAACTGGGAGCAGGCCTTTAAGTTGATTCGTAATAAACCTGTGATGTCACATACATTATTGAAATGAGTGAGTGAGTAAGTGGGTGATGGTAAGTAACAATAGAAAGCCGAACTTTACCCGATTGACCCGATGTCACTTGTTTATTTCGGAGTATCATCGTAGATCGACATTTGCACTAGAGTTTATTGGACGCAGCACACACTTAAGAAAGAAGAATGCCCTTGATACAAATTATGTTGGGCAAAAGTCCATGAAGTTCACCAGGGCTAGAACTCCCTCTCCGTGCAACTATTCTATTAATAGCAAGCTACTTACCCAAGTATCTACACACAAACATCTTGGGGTAGTTCTTTCCAGTGATTTATCTTGGAAACCCCACGTACTGTCTGTTGTTGCAAGATCGAACAGATTATTGGGCTTACTCAAGCGGACATTTGGATCTCACTCTAGGGCTCTATTTACTGGTTATAGATCCATGATCCGTCCAATACTCGAGTACGCTTGTCAAGCGTGGAATCCTCACCAAGCATATCTCATTGAAAAACTTGAATGCGTGCAAAGGAACGTTACAAGATGGATCATTGATAAAGACACTCCGTATGAAGACCGACTAAAATCCTTGAAACTAGCGACACTAGCTCAGCGCAGAGAGTTTCTTAGTTTGGTTCAGCTTTTTAAGTTCATTAAAGGACACTCTTCTGTAAACACTAATAATTACATATCCTTCAGTAACAGGCAATCAAGAAAAAGTCATCAGTTTAAACTATATAAACCATTTAGCCGTACAGACATCTTTAAGTACTCTTTTTGGCACAGACATATCGACACATGGAACAGTTTACCATCATCAGTAGTTGAACTTGACTCAATTAATGCTTTTAAGAAAGCTCTTAAATCAACATTTTTTAACTAGGTCTATGACTAAAAATTAAATTATTCTATGTATTATACATTATTTAGTTATAATCTTAAACAATAGTTATCTTAGATATGTCTTCTTTATTTAGATTTTATATTTATATAGATATATGCCTGTATGTAAAATGTTTCAGTATGTATATGTATATTGCATAGTATTAAATTTTTATATCTGGGGTATAGTTTACAATGAGGATTAAGTTCCTCCCTTCTATAACCCTTTTTTAATAATAATATGTTACATGTTATTATTTAAATAAAGTTGTTATATATAAAAGTATGATATAACCCCATCATTAATTATGCATTCAGACTAGTAGACTGTGATTTTAAAGTTTTGTCGTGAAAGACAAAGTGGAATGCATAATTAATGTATGAGGTTATATGGTACTATTTCCATTATTTTGTGCCTAAAAAAACTCAAGATTTGATGAAGACATAGATTTGTTGAAGACGAAAAATCTTCTCACCATCGTTCAGTTACAGGTGGCGCGTAAGTAAAAACAAAACGTTTCCTTGAAGATTTTTCTCAATAGGGCTGATCGGCGCATCACGAAACACGAAATGTATTTTTTGCAGAGAGAGCATTTTACCGTTTGAATCAGAAAATTGTGTCGAGTAGATAAGATAAGATAAGAACTTTATTTCGTGTCAAAATCTCTTGCGTACCACGTACGCTAATTGGGGACACCTATTTACCTAGTACTAAAATTACTTTAAAAATTACAAGATATGAAATTTGTATGTATGTTTGTGTATTTAAATGTTTAAAATGATTAGTTAATGATTGCATAAGAAGCAGTCTTTACATTCGATGTCCAGTAGACTATTAAAATTTACCTGTTTTATGCGTTTTTTAAAAGTTTCCAGTGAGTCAGACAGCCGAATAAATTTTTCGAGTTTTGACCATAGGACAGGGCCTGGGCACGACAGGCTGTGTTTACCGCATGCAACTGTCCTCAATCTTGGTATTATGAAGTCTGAATTTCTTAAATTATAATGAGAATCATAAAGTAGACCCGAGAAAGAGATTAGAGATATATATTGTCTTGATCCGAGATAAATGTTTTCAGTTCTCGATCACCGTGACACTGCAGAAGATGATAATCATCTCAAAATAGTTTTACCAATAACTTCAGTGCGTTAATGAAAACAGAACTTTTCCTAGCATGATCTGCACATCGTGGAAACTTTGAGGAAAATTTTCCCTCATTCTGAGAGAGATTATTTTACTATTTGAATCCGCGACTAATGCCCAAAAGAGCCGCAATACGATACCTTAAGTTTAACCGGGGTGAACTTTCTCAAAGGAATGATGGAACAGTGGAATGGAATATCCTAAAACGCGGAATGCCTTTTTGTATTAAACAAAAGTCTCGAAAAAATAGAATTGCAAAAAGAAAATTATAATTTACAGGGAAAAATTTAAAGAAGCAAAATTTAATGACTATAGGATAGAGGAACAGTGGCCCAATAAATCAACATTACTATTACTAGTGATATCATTATTATTATCATTATTAATATGATTATTTATTGCCATTTTTATTAGTTGGGTGTCAATTAGTCACTATATTCATGACTAATCTTTCTCTTGTGGAACGGGGTACTCGGGATGCGGCGGGTTTTCTGTTTTGCATATGAGACAAATCTTCTGTAACGCTACTTTCTGTCGTCATTATAAGACCTTCACTTCCTTTCAGTGTTATATTAGTAGCCACATGCACCCTAAAACTGTCTATTCTTCCCGCTACACATGAAACTTTACTGCTGTGAGGAGAATTTCTAGTCGTACTATGCTATATATCAGTTTTAGTGATTGTTCATCGTTATTTACACTTTTGTATGTCACTTTTTAGGTAATCTAACCCATCAAACAACAAGATGAATGACAACGGATCAGAATCAGTCCATGCGGGAAACAGACACAGTCAATACAGGTCAGTTCATGATTGTTTCCTTGTCCAAGGTTTTTCAAGGGACGATTAACACTTATATTTCTTCATCTTTATCGCACTTAAGGTTACTCCAAATCTTTCTGGGTCAACTTTGGCCAAATTTTTCTTTTCGATTAACTTTTCGCTTAGAGTTAATAATCTCTGATGGTCTCTGTAAGGTGCACGTGAACTCACTCGCGACCTTTCGGTGACAAAAAGCTTTAAAACTGCATATTGATTTTCACTGATTTTTTTGACCCGCCGAGACTGAAGAGGACTGCCTTCTGTCTAAAACCTCCGAGAGAGGCGTAAGATGTGTAGAGCACTGAAACTCGCAATTCTATTTTGTCAAAATACCTCCTCTTCCGAAATGCAAACGAATTCAAGGGGTATGTAGTGCTGACACAAGTCCGTGAAATTTGGCCCGAGATTTGACCGAGCAATAAGGATGAAAATTTTTCATTTTTTTAATCAAAATACCTTCTTCGTATATTGCTCGTTTGCAAATTTTTCATCACTCAAACATGACAGATCTATCTTGAAAGGAAAACAATAGAAAAATGGGAATATACCGACTCCCCTTTAGGTGATTGTTCTTTTTTGACAGACACTGTACAGCTTCATTTCATCTGCGATCATATCAGTTGATACCCGATCAATTTGGTGGAATGGCACTCGGTCATTTTCCTGTTTATCCTCTTCCTTCTTGTTAGAAGAGGGAAAAATCAAATAGCATCTAATTTAACCGAATTCTGCATTTAATAACCTTTTCAATGATACATATAATTGTGGCAGTTTCTTAAAAAGACAACAAAGTAAGAATTTTTCGGAACAAGAATTATTTAGAAAGGTTAGGACGTTAGGTCTGACCTCATAACAGCCATTATGAATTAGCTTGTACGTATTGTGAACAACAATTGAAGGCATACAGGTGGTCAGTTTTACAATGTGTGATGCTACTAAAGGAAATTTGTGTGAAAAACAGCTATCATTGTACAGAAACAATTATTAAGCGAAAACGGCACCAAAACTAGTTCATAGCCACCTGAGGAGTGGTCTAAAAAAGGTCCTATTGACAACTTCTTTAGTCACGTGACACTAAAAAACAATCCCCATACCTCTCACAATAATAACAACAAAAACAAGGAGTGTTTTGTCAGAGCAAAAATGTATGAATTCTATTAATATTTATATTTTGTGTGGTTTGTAAGGTTTTCTTTCCCGGACTAGAATGCATTGAAAAAAAAAAAAAATGGATCGAGAATTATAAAGTTATTGCTCTCGCATGGTCGGAAACAAATCAGGGGCAGTCACGGTTCTTCCTCTCTTGACGTTGTCGTTGTCGTTGCAACCATTTTGACCTTGTGTGTATCTTGATATCCTGAATGTTCGTGAAAAAAGTTTGAAGAAAAAAAAGTACACTTTTACGAGCTAGCTTAACATTGCGCTGAGTGACCCAAAAGGTACATGCAAGTAGAGTTTAGGAACATTTATTGATAAGGACTTTTTGAGTTACTAGTCAAGTTTTAGTAATCATCAGAATTTCTAAATTCGTCCAAGCGTACACTTGAGTAGAGCTGAAAATGAATAGACTGGCGGATTCGAGAAAGGTAAATTTATTAGAATTTGAAATCAGGGAACGAGAATAATGTAAGGACAGGTGATCATTGTGCCATGAAGTTGACGTTTACCGGGGATCGGGCAGAATCGAGAATTCCTGAACTATGCACTCGGTTAAAAGAAAATTCTCAAAATTAAAAAAAGAAAAAAAATGTATCTAAAGTGAACGAAGAAAGGAAAACACTTGCGAATTCGAAGTTTTTTCTTTTTTAATATAGGAAGGTAAGGCGTGAAGTCCACGGAAAACCACTTAGACCCACTTCTAACCGCATGCATTCAATCGTTTTTAAGGTAAAATAAAAAGATATGCAGCAGTTATGCAAAGAAATCTTGTGCTATTATTATATTGTGTCAATCTAGGAGATATGAAAAGGCAAATAAAATCAAAACTGATTCTTTCCGTTTTCCATGAACGGCCCGCTTTAACCCTTTCAATCCTAACTGGGAATGACCAACAAGGAATTTCTCCTTACAATATCAACTACTTGCAAGCAAAAAGGTAATGAGAAGAAGAAAAATGTCAACGTTCAGACACTGTTTAATTTTACGCCAAATTCTAAGAGCTACTGAAATCATTTGAAATGCATGACAGACTTTGTGTGGAGAATCTGATTTAATTTTCCGATCCTGGGAATGAAGGGTTAAGTGTCATTTAAATGTGGGTTGAGTTTGTGTTGGTTCTCTTCCCTGCTTCGAGCTAGGGTTTTTCTCCGGGTTCTCCGGTTTTCCTCCCTCACCAAAAAACCAACAGACAGCTGACTCCAGCTGGCTGTAAGCTGTGCTCCAAGATCATACATGGACCGTATAGCGGCTGCCAGAGGCGCCATTGTAAGCTTTCGGTTCGACGTTGTTGAGCTGCGACGTTGCTGTACATTGCGATGGCGATTAGCAGTGAATGTATTATTATTATTATTGTATAAAAACAGCAAATCGTGACGTTTGGTATCGTTGTAGTTTTACTGCTTTAAGGTACCTACCCCTCCCATAACACAACAACAGTCAACTGATAACATTGTCTTAGGGGAGGGAAAGGTGCGCAGTTGCTCAGTTACTGACCTTGGTGCAAAGCTTATCTACTGCTCATTAATTTCGGAGTAATTAACTTTTATGCATCTTTAATTCAGTTACTCCTTAAGGTACGTTCTAAGATTCCTTTGGTTTGAGTTTGAGTCGTTGAAACCTGGAACTTGAAAATCTGTCTGGCAATAACGGTTATGGTCTATGCAGCTGGAGGGACAACGCAAGGAGAAAATATAGAATATCTTTAATAGATGACATAGTGATTTGCTTACTTCTGAGTATACTCGAAATTACTGTGACTAAATCATTTTTTTATCTTCAGATTTGAAAGATCTCAAGATCGCGTGAAGCAAGAAGATTCATAAAAAGAAAATGCTACAGCTCCCAAGAAGTCTGTTGAATGAAATAAAGCTTATCAGAAATCACGTTACACCTGATTATACGACAAAATCGTGCCCAAGCGAGGGGTGTTTGCGTGGAAATTCTGCATTACAAGTTTGCGCTTTTAAAAGGGCCAACCACATTGAAACCAGAAGTTCAGAGAAAAAAAAACTAAGTTTATTGGCGGGAAAAATCTTGCTCCATGCAAACGATTTTCTCCCATCAAAAGTCGGGTATATCTTTTGTTTTAATGCTAGATGCTGTTCAAATCTGCAGAATTTTTTTTTCCTCTCGGCAACCCTCCATACGCAAAAAAAAGTAAAAGAGATAGCCTATATTTTGACTACTTACCAGGCCCTTTTAAAAGCGCAACTTTTTTTTATTTGTACACTTTTAAATAAAAGACAATATATTGGAAATGAAGTTTATTTGTTTGTCTCTATTTACTTGATACAATTCTTTTCTAGTGAATAGAAACGTAAGGTTTACATGAGATCATCACATTTAAGTCTAACTCAAGAGTGTAAGTGAATAAAATTTAAAAAGTCAAATGGCAAAAATAACTAAAGTTTAACTAAGATAACTGCTATGACCTAACGGCATTGTAAACAGTTCTGTGTTGGAACACTCCAACAAAAAAGGCAAAAGCAAATTTTACTGTTCAACAATTACCTAAGTGTGACAATAGCGTAGTGAATTGATGACTATTATAATTTTACAGAAATTAATTTGAAAATAGATCTTCCGTTCCAAAAGTTAAAACTAGCGATCTATGATTGCTGTTATAGAACGCATTTCCAGTGACTGTACGTAAAACAAACCAAAACAATTTCAATGTGTTCGAATTTAAAAAAAAAGGGAATCACTGCGATTGGCGTAATAATCAATATAATCAAAATTAAATGTTTTC
>NC_142528.1:26016500-26109000 GCF_964205215.1 Stylophora pistillata
TTAAAAGTAACAAGGAATTAATGCATGTCCAATCACAGGAACTCAAAGCTTGATATACCAGTAACATTCGTATTGTGTTGTTATCATTGAGCCGTAAAGATACCAAGGGCTTCTGTGAAACATGAATTTAAAAACCATATAACTGAGATCTAGCACCGCGTTTAAGTTAAACGGCAAACGCCAGCTTGCCCTTTCACGTTTCATGTACAATAGCGTGAACCTCGCTGCTTTAGCTTCGCGTGAGCTCATGTCACGGTGGATTTGAGGGCGCTCTTGTACGACTTACAAGGAATAGTTTTGATGCTCTTTTTCCGGCAATTAACTTCTACTCTGTGCAAGAAAAAGTGGAGAAAATCTTACGTACACGGCAAACGAGAAACAGGTCACTTTCACATAGAAACGGCAAAGCGCAACCGGCAAACGTAAAAAAAATGGCGGCAAAAAACAAGGTCACGTGGTCACTCTTGCCGTTCACCGTTCACGTGGACGTGTTGCTAAATCTCTTTAATATCAGGGGAAAAAGAAAATAAATATACAGCCTATCCCGCTTCGGTCATGAGTTTGTTTTTCCTCCATAAGGTTTTATATGATATGTATGAGAAAAACAGAGGAATTCAACCAAACTTACATCCTTACAAATCAGCTAAAAACAATCACACGGGGACAAAGAGAAATGTTATATTTTTATTGTTGCGCGCTAATAATCTAATACAGATTTACAGATATATCGATCTTGGGCTGTCTGTTGTGATCCCGTTTTGAAAATTAACACCAGGGATGCTTGCTGGCGCCCAACACAGAAATTTGAAAGTGAACAAAATTCTGTCTGACATTTTTTACTGATTCCATCCCCCGCTATAAGTTTCTTTATTACACGACTCAGGCAGTCAGAGGGCCAATAACTAAAATCAACCGATCAAAATGCTCTATTGCCGGTCAATATTCTCTCAGTATTGGACCGGGCACTGTCCTGAATGGTCCCGAATGATACCGCACTTGTGTCCCTTTGAACTTCAGTCGTATAATAAATCTCTTATTAACCAAGCTTGCTCGGGACCGTACTGGAAGAATATCGGCCCTCGGTCTTTTTTGTACGGACCTCGCTGCGCTCGGTCCGTACTGTCAAGACCTCGGACCGATATTCTCCCAGTACGGCCCTCGCGCTTGGTTAATAAGATATATATATAAATGTGTCTCTAAGAGGAATACATTATTGCACGATACCTTGGGAATCAAAGTTGCATTTTTGACCGGGGTGAATCCCAACTTGGACTGGTACCCTGTGATGAAGCCAATCGTTATTAAGCGACCCTTTGTAGCCAGCCTGAAGAGGAGAAGAAAAATTACCTGAGGTTCCGTCCTTACGAAATGTCGTCATGTGAACCGTGCAGCACTCGCGCGCACAATCTCATACAAATCCAAGTAAAAGCTGACGTTTGTAGGGCCGGACGGGTTAACCGGCACACGGTGTGCCGGTCCGATAAAAATTTACCACAGAATAATGATTAATAATAATAATTTAATATTTATATTGCGCAAATTAACATGTGGATATGATCAAATGCGCATCACAACACTTTTCGGGGGACTTTGGCCGGTGGACTGCATCAGCAGATGCATAAAGTTCAGAAAAGCAGATTGCATAAAGTTCAGTATTTCTGTGTATTTTACCTCACTTGAAAGAGCCCTCTTTTAATCAAACTTCCAAATTACTTAAACGTAATTTAAGTCTTATTTCAATTTATCTCAGTTCTCACCTGTTGACACATGTGTCAAACATTTCTCCTCCAATGGATTCGTACACAACATCAACACCATTCTGGGAAATAAATAAAAGAATACATCATACATCGTTAATTTGATCCAGAACTTTCTCTGTCAGCACTCGCACAATTAAAAAGCTATCCGGCGAAAGTTGTAGGCAGAGCCATTCTCAAAGACTCTCATGTCATTATACATCTTATTTCAAAATGGCCCCCAATCGGTAAAAACTGAGGCGAGTTGCACGAAAACGAGGTCAAGAGGGCCAAAACTGAAATGTTGTACAATTGGACAAAACAACCCCTCACGATAAGAGAAAATATGGCAAATGCCTTGTATGGTTCCCATTTACTAACCAAAGAAGATATTCCGGGAAGTTCTCTTGATGGCTACCTGTTTAAAAAAAGCGAAGATTCCATCCCATACCCTCTACGACAACAACGAGAAGAAAAGGGTTGAGGCAGTTGGGAAAATGCTTTTGTTAAGGCCATTTTCAACTGACACTCGGTAACAATTAACCTGACTCTTCACCCCTGCACCAAAGCAAAGTTCACTTATCTACTCTTACCGGAAATTCCTTCTTTAAGACTTCATCTAATACCTCTGTCTTGTAATTTACCGGTCGATCGCACCCAAGAGACTGCATTACGCGAAGATTGAGAAAAAAATCGTAGGAACTATGATGAGTCACACACAACAACTATAGACGGCTCCATTCTCACTTTTGAAGCAGAGACACGTTAATAAAGTCATTCTCATCATTAATATTTGCTGAGCTGAAACAATAAACTGTATTTAAAACTGTTTAGCCCCTAAGTTAATGACAGTAGCTAAATTGGTAGAGCACTGGACTGTTGTGCGGGAGGTCGAGGGTTCAAGCCCCGGCTGGACCAACACTCAGGGTCTTAAAATAACTGAGGAGAATATGCTACCTTTCTATAATATCAAGAAATGGATAGATATTCTAGTCTTCTCGGATAAGGACGAATAAACCGTAGGTCCCGTCTCCTGCAGGGTTAGGGGTAGAAGAAGTTAATTTCCCACACACGAGATTACTGTGTGGTGGATGTCCTCCCCTGGGATGGGATGGGTGGGTATATCTGCTGAGATGGGCTGTAGTGCCCTTTGCATATTAGACATTTAGATTTAGGTTCAGTAACAGCTGATTTCTCCTTACAATAACGCCCCTGAAACACATTGTTCTACTGTTATGGGAACAAAGAAAATGATCACCAACTGAAAGAGCTCTTGATTGTTAAACAAATTCTCCTTGTCAGCACCTTAAGAAATGCATGAAGAACAGTATAGAGAATATGTATACTGATATTAGGTATAAAGGGTTTGGCCTACCAACCTTTAAAAATTCTCCTTTCGCATCTGTCGAGCATGTGCCAATCACGTGACATCCTGCCAACTTTGCAAGTTGAACCTGTAACAATTGACACATCAAAAGCCTTTGTGTAACAAAAACGAAACGTTGCACTTGCAGAGCTCATTCCAACTTCAACCCAACCTTAAATGTCCATAATTCTTTAAGTTCCTCAATTTCAAGTTTTCATTCAAGAGGAAAGGATTACGTATGTAGCCCATCGTGTTTTCCCAAACCCTTAGTGAGTGGAAGAAAGAGGCAACTTCATAACTACTGGTGTACTTTGACATCCACCAGTCTACACAAATATCATTGCTGTAGCAAAATAAAATAACCTACACAACACAAATCTAAAGAGGGCCCAATGTCTAAAAACTCTCAACTTCTAGCTTTTATACAAACTTAATACAACATACCGCAAACTGACCAGTTCCTCCAGCAGCCGCTGGGAGAAAACAATAGAATGAGCAATTAGTCAGAGCACTTTACAATGAAGTGTCCATAGATATCCAAGACTGTGTCAGTTTTGTTTTAACAATGCTCTGTGATTGGTTCAAGAAAATAAAGAATATCAAGAAATAAGAGCTCACTCATCTAAAGTTTTTATTGTTTATTATAATATCAGTAATTGTGATATTTTCCTTTGTTCAGATTAGGACTTACTGGCAGTTAAGTTAATATATAAATTATGAAACTCTAGTTTTCAAAACAAACTTGGTAATAAAGTAGACTTACCTGTCACCAAAACTGTTTCATTCCTTTTAATTTCACCAACCTATTGTCAGTAATAAACCTAGAATTATTAAATTGTCCAGTCTCATCCAAAAATAAATTTTGTAACTGCCAGATCCTGACCCCTCAGTTCACAAAGGTATAAATGGTCAAGTCTGTTTTTGACCCATTAGTGGCCCATCCAATCACAGTTTATCCTTCTCTCTGTTCCGTGAGATCACAAGGAGAATTGCTAGTCATCCCCATCCTGAGAGTTTGAGGGGGGGATTGGGGTTTTCCGTTTTATGCTTTTGGCTATTTTTAGATTGTTTTTTTTTTAGTTTTTCACAGAACTGAAATACCACTGTTTGAGGTTTTCGTGTTCATTGGGGTTTGCAAATTTTTCATTTTTCTGCATTTGGTTTTAAGTTTTTGTCAAAAATACTGGCAGGTTTTCGGATTTGGCAACCAATGTGGTTTTCAGTTTTTGTTACTCAGATTCTGGTTTCTTTTGTCTCTCTTCGATCTGGGCGGCAATTATACACCGCCACTTATTTTGAATAGTTGCAAAACCTCTGTATGCTCACTGGTCACCTTTGTATCTAATATACCCTAATGCCCCCTTCATTTTGGATGTACCCATTCACACTCCTGGGTCAAGGGTGGCACTGGGAGAGTAGGGTGCCTTGCTCAAGAACACACCACAATGACTTAGCCAGGTCTCAAACTCATGCTGGGTCTCGACCTGCATCTGTAGTCTAACTCACTCGTCACAAGGCCACTAGGTTGCCCCAAAAGTCATAAACAAGGGAAGAAATAATGTTGGTCTGATAATCACTTCAATATTATTATTGTACTAGTAAAGTAAGAAAAAACATGCTTATGTTAAATGAGATGATAAAAAAAAAATAACTGAGCACCTTGTCAAGAGCAATGCCAGCAGTCAGGCCACTGATGATTAATGAGACATACACAGGATCCACTCTTGGAAGTGGAAATGCTTGTTTTGAGGATATGGTCTACAAAAAAACCAAAATCATGTAAGTATCATTCATTGTAATCTTATTGGGTTAGTAGCCTGTTCTTTCAGCAAACCAGGTTTTAACTCAGAAACATGCAACTTCTTATCCAGACTTTTGAGGCCACCTGGTTAATTATTTGCTGAGAGGTTCCATGGATGTCATACAGAACAAGTAAAAACTATTAGTCAAATTCTACTTACAAGTGCCACTGCTAATGAGAAATTTAAATCAGATATCATTAATTCTGTCAGCGTTTTCCTGCTTTTTTCTTTCATAAAACATAAGAAGTCAAATCATAAAGTTCCAATTCACTCTTGAGAGGTTAGTCATGCCACAAAAATAACATGTAAGATTTTAATTCATGTTTTTATATTAACTATGTCTAAAATATTTATAGAAACAATATATGCATTCAAATAGTGTCATCCTTGTCTGAATAACAAGTAGTCTAAAAGGAACTTGGAAATTATGACTGATAACTAAAAAAAATAAATATACTTGTCTACCATATATTCCGAGAAGGTTCCAAACTGGAGATATCCAACTGCCTGACCTTTCTGAAAGTTTTCACATTTCTCACCAGCTAACACAACTTCTCCAATACCCTTGAGAAAGAAAATTCAATCAGGGACTACTCAGAAATGAGCAAAAGAGAGAGAAGAGGAGGAGAGAGGAACAGGGGTGATCATGATATCTGAAGAGGCTTAGTCATTCTGATCAGAAAAAGATGTTGTCAGTGACGAGATGTCGAACTTATGAAAGGAAGCAGAGGTTTTCTATTAGTAAATTATTTTTACCTGTTGCTCCAACAAGGAGATCATTTACAGGTCAATTTTCATTTAATATGGTTCAGCTTTTACTTATACAGGAGAGGGTCATTTTAGTTTCACTGCTACACAGATAATCTCCAATACCCTGCCCTCCCCTCCCCCCTCTCACTGACAATTTCCAACATGTTCTTGCTTATCTTGCACACAGAGAGCACATGATCAGCTTAGTCTATAAAAGTAACAGACTGATGTATCTGTTTTAATAGCAAATAAATACATGATCAGGCTGTAGAATGATTGACAATATGTTGAAATACTTAATAGGAATTGCTGATTGTGATACATTTAGTATTCATAGTTCATTAGACAACTCGCAAATGTGTTTATTAGTTATTTCAGGTATAATTTAGAAGTTTGAGTTTGTGTTTAAACAAAGTTAAAATACAGTTACCTCTAGTCCACCATCAAATGGTGGGGGTACCCCTGGGTTATATCGACCAGCAGACTGGTTTATATCTGAGGCATTAATCCCAACATATCTGCAAAATTTTCAACAACAAAATAGCAATTGTGCATAGTAACAACTGAAGGCATGTACATACATACATATATACATAAATGCATTAGTTGACCACTCCCCATGGGGGTTTTTCAGGGCCAATTCCCACCCATCCCAACCCATGGGAGGACATCCACTACACAGTAGTCTCGGGCGTGGGAAATTAATGTCTTGTACGCCTAACCCTGCAGGAGATGGGGCCTATGGTTTATTCATCCTTATCCAAGAAGACTAGAATATCTATCCATTTCTTGATCATAGAAAGGTAGCAAATTCTCCTCACTTATTTTAAGACCATGAGTATCAGTCCGGCCGGGGCTCGAACCCTAGACCTACCGCACTACACAATCCGGTGCTCTGACCAACTGAGCTAACTGGGAGGCGGTAAGATATGATCCTTATGTATATACAACCAGAATGAAAATGTAAATACTTGTGTACCTTAAATTTGACAAGGAGTTGGTGGGGGTGGAGGGGAATGAATTCCCATGGGCAGTGAGGTACGTAAGTGCAAAGGAGCAAGGGAGGGTCAGAGGTCATTAAGCAAAAAGATGCAATTTGTGATCCAGAAAACTTGCACAAGTTGCAAAATGTAGTGTGTGATTCTTAATTTCAGAGGGAGAGAGGAGTGAGGAAAACAGAGTCTATCCCTTGCCCAGGACATTACTCAATTGACCTATGATCTGCTGCTTATGAGTTCAACAATCTAAGTTTAGTGGATGCTTGTCATGAAAAAACATGTAATTTTTCCATAAAAGATTGTATGATATTCTCAATCACACTCCGTGCAAGATGCCTGAAGCGGGTGCACATACAAGACTGAGCCACATAGGGGGCTTATACCCGGGGCATGACGCAAAGGTTCCTTGAGTTATGAGTTTATCAAGGGCTCAAAGTGCCATCAAGTAGGGAAGATCTTTCCTTATCACACGTCCCGCCGGCCCCCCCCCCCCCCCCCCCCCCGCCACCCGCCAGTAAGAAACTCTAATAGCATACCTGCTCTTATTCTAAATGTAAATGAACGATGGAGAATTAATTACTGGAACGAAATATTCCCAAAGGGGGCATTTGTGTCGGGTTTCCAAGGGTGAAGGAGGTATCCTCTCTTCTGTGCTAACACCTCGTTTCAGTGTTCTACCTGTTTTTGACGAGTAACTCATCCGGTCCTGGCTTCAACATGGGCACCGTCACTAACTCTGCAGCCTCTCTGTAATTTGTGGAAAGTTTGGATATTATAAGTTTCCGAAAGGTCTCGGGAAGGTGCCTGGCTGCCATGATGGATCGGGGGAGGATGAAGATTTGGAAAAGGACTGGGTACGAGGCAAGGAATCTGGTAAACATGGTAAAATGTTTACTTGATTGTCCGAGATTGAAAAATTAAAATAGAAAAGAAGAGGAAAAAAAACTAAGAAAATTCTACGTTGCGATTTGAAAAAAAGAGTTCCCTCACTGCTATGTTTGAGTCGGAGGAGTCTGCATTGATTTCCTTCGATGGGGTAGAATAGTCTTAGTGTCCACTTCCGTCTATGAAATTAAAGTAACGCCTGGCAGATTTTGTAGTTTCGCATTCGCAGCACGAGTAAAATTAAAGACGACAATGAGCGGGCATGGCAAACGACTCATCTATTTTTGTGGCAGTATTCGTGGAGGGAGAGACGATGCGGCTCTATATAGGCGTATCATAGATCAACTGAAACACTACGGCGATGTTTTGACAGAACATATCGCAGATCCTAACGTGCTAGACAACGAGCAAGGTTTGCTGTGAGAAGCGATCGATAATTTAGTCTTACTATGAGAATTCGAAATTGAGTAGAGCAATGATCCTTGCTGGTGAACTGCAATTTAAGCAATTTCAGAAAAGAAGTCTGAAAAAACTTCAGGCTTCGACAGGATTCGAACCCATACCTGAGTGGGTTAACAGCGGAGCTGAGCTACGGAGTCACACATTGGGTGCGGGGGCACGTCATATATAGAGAATTATTCTTTCCCGTGTTCTGAAAGCGTACAAGCACTAACATAAAATTTTCTAATTATGACATTTCTATTTTAAATTGTCCTGTCGGAGCTGGTTGTAATAAATGTATCTTGAAAAATGAAGTTTCTTTGGTCGCATGAAAAACAGCTGTTGAAAATGAAATGCCATTGCTTTTAGCCTTAACCTCAGTGAATAAGTTTAGGCCTTTCCGTTGAAATTTATAACACCTCAGGATGCGAAAATGTTCTCATTTAGCCACAGATAACCTCCTTTACCAACACTCAGTAGAATAATTAGAAAAGAAAAGATTGCTTGTTATCAGTCAGTACCTGGCCAGTGCATTAATTGAGTAGTCATTCATTCATACTAAATAGATGTACATGTTTTAATGAATATCTTTAGGTAGTGACAAGTTTATTCATGACCGTGATATGGCCTGGCTGGAAAAGTCTGATGGTAAATTGCATGTAGTTTGACTCATGAGCTCTGATTACTAATTCTCCCTGCTGTCTACTATGGATTTCTTGCAATGTTAGCTCTGAGAGTTTGGTGTCAAATCAATTGATATGCCCTAGTTGATATTTTTCATCATGCATGAAAGTCTTATTGATTATATGGGGAAATCCCTCTTTGGTCATTCCTGGAACTGAAAGGGTTATTTAATTGTTCTCTTTCCTTTTGATTCACAAACAGAGACAGTCATGGTATATATGTTACTCTTCAACAAACTCAGTGATAATCAATTTGTCTTTATGGCAATGAAAGTCAGTTTCTTTTTTTTCTTCAGCAATAGTTGCAGAAGTCACTCAGCCTTCCTTGGGAGTTGGATATGAAATAGGGAGGGCATTTGAGAAGAAAAAGAAGATTCTCTGTCTGTTTAGACCTGACAGTGGAAAACGTAAGTGTAGATGTCAACAAAACTCTTTCAATGAGCAATTCTTTCAATAAATATTGATCTATTGATTGAAGTCATTGATTCTACCAATTTTGTTGTCATATCTCAAAATGAATGCTAGAAAATAGTTGAGTGGTCTTTCCTTCCTACCCTGTATAGCCATCTTACCCCTACCCCCTGGCCAGCCCCACCCACCCCGACCCTGACCCACATTTACTCACTTTCCCCCGCCTCTCTCCTTTTACCCTAGAAAAAACTGCTGTGAACTCACAGATTTTGTACCAATTCATTTGTTTCAAACTACTAGGTTTGTTATGCTGTCTAAGGAACTTTTTTCAAATACTCTAAAATCTGAAGATACAGCAGCACACAACTCAACAATTAAATAATTGTATTTACAAAACAATGAAGATGATATCTGACATGACAAACTCAAATTCAAGAGTTACAGCAACATGCAACTGGCCCATAAAACAATGGTATTTAACAAATATATATATATATATGTCTATATGTATATATGTATATATATATATTTATGTATATATGTATATTTAACAATTATTCCACGAGCGCGCGTTGGATATGAGATGATAGATAGCCAACGAGGCACGTAGTGCCGAGTTGGCTATAATCATCTCATATCCAACAAGCGCGAGTGGAATAATTGTTTTATTAAAAACGCCCCCAAGAAATTATTATTTTGTAAGAAGAAACCGGATTTTTTAGCTCCCTTTTGATTTTAAGCTGACGCGTACGCTTACCATATTTGTAGATTATGGTATATTGGCTTATATACCATAATGGCTAAGCCAATAAAAATTCTTGAATTGCATTATCCAATGATCCAGTTTTTAATAAATATATCTACATATATATATATGATAGTTGACCAGTAAAAACTTTTTGTTTTGCTTGCCTGTCAGATCTTTCTGCTATGATTGGGGGAGCAACTGGAGAAAACGTACATGTGAAGAATTATAAAGAGGAAGATGTTCCTGAAATCCTTAAAGAGTTTTTTGCTTCTATTTGATTTTCAACTCCGATATGCAAGCCAAGACAATGGAGTTTTATTTCGTTTTTATTTTCTCTCCTTTTTTTTTCGGCAAATTCACTAAACATGAAAACTGTGTGAATTTTGTGGGTTGTTCGTGCTCTTCAAATATAATACCTAGAAAACACATCTGAAACAAAAAGGTCGTAAAATTGACTAAACTGCCTATTTTTCTTTATTGTTTGAACTTTTGTGCGAGTCGAAAGCGAGGAGAACGAGAAAGGCAGGGTTCCATTTCTCGCACGCAGCTCCGCTCCGTGCTCGCTTTGCGCGCGCCTTTGCCTTCTTCGCAGTCGGCAGGTCAGGCAACGCTCCCACCAGTGTGAAACTCCAAAGAACAGCTGCGAGCGGAAACTACACAGCCTCCGCTTGCCTGAATATGGATAAAATTGCACCTTTTCCGCTAGTAAAAAAAAAAAACAAACTCAGGCCGATTTTTGTCTGCTAGCATTTCGTGTTCGCAGTTCCCTTAACGGAGAGAAAACAGTAAATTAATAAGATTTTACGCGGTTTTTAGATTTGTTCTGTGTGAGAATGAAAAAAGTCAGTCAAACCAAACTGTCAAAGCTGTAGTTAAAAGCATTTGCTGCTCATTTTTCTTTCTCTTTTCAATACTAACACTCTTTTCATGATAGCTTAAGGTGAACTCTTGAAGACTAATCTCCCAAAGAACGTTAGTTGTTGGAAGAGATGACACTTTTTCTTTCTCTTTTCCTTGGCTTTGTTTCACGCGAGTTCCGAACTAAGAAGCTATTTCATAAAACGATAAAGGCAGCAAATGATTCTCCGAATAAACTTTTATGCCAATCTACACCGGCTTAGATGCCTGCAATCAACTTGCGCAGTAAAGAATCATTAATTTAGATTTCAATATTTTTTTATGGTAGGAAGTCGATCATATCAAGATTTAAAAGTTTTTTTTCTAATTTTGGTCATTTAACCTGAAAACCAATTTTCAAGCACAACTTTTTTTATTTGTAATGTAGTATAAATTATTTGGAAAAAACCACATTTTTTGCTTACAATCTGAACGAACTCCATGGATAAACAGTCTACATCACCTTTTTTACATTTAGTAATTAAATAAGTAAAAATCTTTTGCATAGCAATACTGCTAAATTATTTTAGAATGAGAGGATTTTTTCAAAGAAAGCAGTTCTTCAGTTCGTCATTCTGTGCGATTCAAGTCTACGATTCTTTGATAATCTTCTGGTAACATGCTTAACTCCAGTGCATAAATCAGAAAAATAGGAACAAAGAAACAGAATGTGTTATCTTGTGCACAAGCCTTTTACTGTCCTTTTCCATCCTTAGTTTTTCAGTCGTCAACAGTAAAGCACCATTCGTTTTCAAAGGATTTTTTCTCTGGCACAGGATCTTCACCAACATCGATGGCGATCACGTTTGTATAGCGGTCTTCACCTTCTGATTCTGCCTGATTAATTATTTCCTTGCTGAAGTCTGGACTCACACGGATGTGCTTATCTTCCAGTAAGCAACAGCAAAAGCAAATACTCAAAATGACTCCTCCAACACATAATCGCTGCTATGAACAGCTTGGAAACTGCCAAGAAATCCATTGGCATAGCGAGCTTTCCAAGCGGTCAAAACACTTTTAAGGATCGAGATCTTTTATGTCTGCCGGGGCCAGGCTTTAACTGAAACAGATTTTTGCTGTGTGTTTATCATATAGTGAAATATTCTTTGTTCAAAATTTTAAACACTTAATAGCTGAATTAAAAAAAGGTGGCCATTTGGTACAAATGATCTTAGACGTCAGCCGAAGAAAAAGTGTGTGAAAGAAAATATCAAGAAGCAGCTGTAATTTTTAAGACGAAACTCATGTGACTGGAAGATTCAAACTTGGCCGGTGCAAAGTACCACATACCACTCTGGGATATTCATCTCTCAAACTGAATTGATGTAAAAACTTTCACGCTATCATTCTATGCATAATATTTAAAAGAGAGAGTGAGGGAAGCATTAAAAAACAAAGGATTTTTAAAAACAAAGTGCGACATGTTTATTATATTCCGAGTTATGACTAAGATGGATACACGTACGCAGAGAAGCTGGACATGAAAGTCACGTTTTTACGAACACATCCATCTTCTCAGCATAATATTGAGACGGGCATCAGGTGTCGTCTTTACATTGAAATGTAAACGGGCTTGCGTCATGCAGAATCTAAAGTATTCTTAAAAGCTAGTAAAGTCCTTTGAATAATGTCTCTTCTTTTCAAGATTAGACAAGATTAAACCTAAAGGTGACAAAGATATTTTTTAAAAACCGCCAACAAACATCCTTGCTAGTCACTTTTAACGACGAAGTTCGAAAATGTATGCGAGATGTTTCAAGACGCACAAAAAGAAATCGCCATACAATAGCTCTTTTGCTTCTCGTAAAGTGTACGCGGCCGATAACCAATTCTGAGACGAGATATAAATCACGTTTCTATCAATTTACTTTCATCGCGAAAAAACACCTGGAGCCTAAAAATTTTAAGGGTACCACATAAAAATGGGATATTTTCGACACCTGTCAGTTCAGCGAAATTTATCAAGTTTAGCCAAATTTCTAACAGTTCTAAGTTTTAAACATTTGTTTCAAGCTTCATCAGGGACTGAAACTATGGCGAATTTTCCTTTGTCATGACGTTAAGTATTGCAAATCGCACGAACGCATGCGTATTTCCTAATTTATGGGCGCGTGTGATCTTTTGAAAGTTTTTCAAATTGCTCAATTAAATCATGCAATTTGAAACTTTAAAAAACATTGAAAGTGCTCATAAATCTCAATATACACTGAAACTGAAATGTATCTGTTTTGTATAGTATGTAGGAAACCAATTTTAATATGTTTATCAAATAACACATGACTGCTTTCTGTTTTTAATGAAACGGGAATGTTTGCAAAGCGAAGACCCGAAAACCGTCGATTCACAGGAAAATTAAGCATGATTAGTCCACTCAATTCTGTGTTATTTTATCTTTACGACGAAAGTCCTCTTACAGAAGATTTAGCCCCATTAAAGTTGTTCGTGTTTTTCAGATAATGACATCGACCCGCTCGCCGTTGGAAATCAACCCCCTGAATAACGATACTTTACAGGACTCTAACAGGACATGAAATGTATAAATGTAAATCAGCCTTGGTTTCTTCGCTGGGATAATAACTCTAACCAAATATAAATCTCTCTAAGCTAAAAGTCTTGGTATGCAAAGTTGCATGTGGCTAGACTTATTGCTACGACCAGTTATGCACGTGCAAGGTTGCGATCGAATCGGACTTAAACGTGACCCTGGGTCCCCTGGGGAAGGGACACCCCAATATGGAGTGTAAGAGGATACTCGACCCAGAGAGATATGATAGGGAAGGCGTTCTAAGAGTTACCATCTAGCTGTGGAAAAACGTCTTCTGCTCTATCTTGTGCTCTTTTTTAGTCTTTTAACTAGTCACTTCAGAAAGTAATTGTTACAAAAAATCGACTTTTTCACATTTTAGTGTTGTTTTTCTTGTTTAGGGCGAGTTCCTCGGGCCGAATGCCTCCCGGTTAGCTCAATGGATAGAGCGCTGGACTGTTGTGCGGGAGGTCGAGGGTTCAAGCCCCGGCCGGACCGACACTCAAGGTCTTTAACACGAAGGCGCGCTATATAAGGAAGTCTTCCCTGGGAAGACCTGGGCTCATTTGTCACTCACCGTTGATGTTGCAGTTCAAATTTAAATTCTGGTAGACGAACAAAATGAGCTAATGAGATATCTATTGTTTACTTCCACCAGCATGGTGGCATGAGGTAACGTGCGAACCACCTACTTCGATCTCAAATTTACCGCCACAAATAAAGACAGTTTCCATTGGAGAAAGGAAATACAAATCTCAAAAATTCTTGTATTGTGATGAAGACATAAAACAATTTTGAGGAATGCGCCCGCTGTTCACTGCTTTGGAGTACCTGTAGCTCAAGGCGACTTGACTCTAAGAGTTCTACATCACACGACGGTTGATTGAAAAATGGTCCCGTGGGACCTAAGGCTCCTTTTATAGCGCGCCTTCCTGTTTAAAATAACTGAAAAGAATGTGCTACCTTTCTATTATATCAAGAAATGGTTAAATATTCTAGTCTTCTCGGATACGGACGAATAAATGGAGGTCCCGTCTCCTACAGGGTTAGGGGTAGGAGACGTTAATTTCCCACGCACGAGATTACTGTGTGATGGATGTCCTCCCCTGGGGTGGGATGGGTGGGATTTATTGGGTGGACTACTCGCATGGTTCGCATAGGTTCCGTTCTAGTCCTACCCTACTGCGGTAAAGCAGTGAAAATGGTTAGAAGTTAAAATTCTCAGTTGGACATTGAAGCATTCAGTTGAGAATAAACAAAATTTAAGAAAAGAATCATACCGCTTGAAAACTTCTTTATTCGAAGGCGTGTATTTGCTTGTGTTTTATTACCGCACAATTAATGTAATTTATCATTATTAAAAATAGAGACGGAGACCATTAACAATAGAGACGGAGACTATTAACAATATCTCTAACAAAACATTAATCATGCAAAACATACTTCTGTTTTTTTTTTTTTTAACAGCTGAACAATGTTTTGGTTCACAATAGTGTAAACGTAAATATCCAAAGCTTTCATGGTTTGCCAAATAAACATAAAGCACAGTTTTTAGTCACTTTTCAATTTATTTTTTACCATTTTTGTCCCTAACCTTTGTTTGAAACCACAATGAAAAGTTTTCATTAACAATTGAGGAAGACAACATTGTACCTGTTTTAACCCACTGACACTAACTTCTAAAAACACTATTGATCTTTTTGCGGTAATTTCTTAAAAAACACAAAGTCCCCTTGGCAATATATTTGTACATTTTGCTTAATGACCATGACCTAGAATGGACTTAATAGGGACCTTAAGCAATCAGGAGGGCAACGCCAAGGAAGACTCCGATTAAAAAATGAATTTCTACTCTTAGTTAGAATTTCAAACATGGCTGCAGGAGCTTACTGTCTCATACGGCGTCACAGCTCAACTTCAGCATGACGTATAAAAGTAGCGTTGAGTTCCAAATGAAAATTAAAATAATTTGCCGTCGTGGTTTCGGTTCGCAGACGACGCAAATTTTGGCGACTTCACGTTGTTGTTTTGCATAGGACGGTTAAGAAATGCACAAAGTTTCAAAACGTACGTGCTGAGCTATTGTTCTGCCAATTAGATCTCTTGTTTTTCCACGTCCTCGTTGCCGTCGCCGTCGTGGTTGCTTAAGGTTCTTAACAATGCCTGGAGAGAGAAAAATTATTTTAAGGGCTTGCGAATGGGGATGTAAGCGGAACGTTTTAATTTAGCGTAATACGATAAGTTTCTAGAAATTGATCACTCTAATAACGAGCTTAGTTTTCCTGTTTTGAAAAGTAGAATTACGCAGCTAAACAAACTAAATGATAACAAAAAGCACCGACATGATTCAATAGCTGTGATTGTCCTATCTTTGTTCTCATTTCATTAGAATCGTTATGATCCTGGTTATAAGGATCTGCGGTCGGGTTGTCCAACATGTAGCGTCTTCACGGTTCTGGCGAGCACGCCAGTTTGTTTTATCATAATAAATTATGCTTTTTGTTGTTCATAAAATGATCGGTCACATGTATGCCAGGGCCCCCCTAAGTTAGCCCTTGTAACGCATTTGTTTAAACATCTGTTTGATTTTGACGCGCTTTTAACCGAACTCAAATCCTCACAGCTTTAAAAAGCTAATACACGCACCTTTCATTCAGTTGAAATCAGCATGAAATCCATCATTTTTGTCTTAGTTTTGGGGACCTGTGTCCAGGCATGGAGATGGCCGTGGGAGAAACCAGACAGTGAGTATTTGGAAATTAATTCTTTTAATTTCCTCCTTTTTCCTGAAACTGTTCTTCAAGCATCAAAAACTGGTGGCAAGCTTGCCAAGCCAGCTCTCAAAATCGAACATCAAAACTGACATGGCTATGGATGATAATTTCATTGCTTTAGAGACTTTTCGAAAAACCATTAAACGTAAAAAAAAGGCAAGCGAAACAGAAAACAGGTCTACTCAGTAATACCCAGAGTCAAGGACACGAAAAAAATGAACAAGAAGCTGGAGCGGTCGACTTAACTCACCTGAAGAAGGGCTAACGCTCGAGTCATCAGCTTTACAAACTCTTAATTAACGGTAGTAATTTACATTATCAACTCAATTAATAAAGGCAAATTATCTTGTAATATACCCCACACTGACGCCGTATGACATTTTCTTTAGAAACTTACTCCCTTTATAATTGATAGTTTCAAGATCTAGTTAATTTAGGACGTGGATAAATAATAATAATAATAATAATGAACGTTCTTAATACGCATTTAAGAATCTCACTGGACTGACTTATTCGCCGTGGTCTGGTTAAGATTTTGAATATATCAACGAAGTTGAAATGGTAAATTGGACACCGTTACTATTATAAAAGCTGACGTTTTGAGCGTTAGCCCTTTGTCGGAGCGAATAGAGGAATAGACCCTTTCAAGGTTAACGCCGCCATTTTGCCGGGGGTGCAAAACTGCTGGGGCGAACGCAAAATGTACAGTGAATGTATGGGAAAAGTTGAGAAAATGATGCTCGATAATTTGAGGAAGGTTGACATTGTGCAATTTCTATGAATTACAAACTGAAGATACCAGACCTTCCAGTTTACCGATCAAATTTGAGAAATGAAGTCTCGCGAAAATAGCCGCAAATTAAGATTTTGATTTTCCATATATTTGTCTCTAAAAGCAAGCCGCCGTTTGCGGGAATATTTAAAAGGATTTGTATGAAAAACTGAAAATAAGACTTCTCACTTCTCAGCGAGCCTGAACCCTTCACATTTAATTGGCAACATCTTTTGCTAGGTATCTCAACTTCGTAATTTATAGAAATTGCAGAATGTCAACCTTCCTCAAATTAAGGAGCATCAGTCTCCCGACTTTTTCCATACATTCACTGTACATTTTGCGCTCGCCCCAGAAGTTTTGCACCCCCGCCAAAATGGCGGCGTTAACCTTGAAAGGGTCTATTGTGGGTTGTGTGTGCTTTTAAAGGCAGAAAATGGAGCTACGTTATTGGTGGGAACATGGCAACGAGAAAAACACGAATAAATTAGTGGAATGAAAAGCGTTCGTTGATACCTGTGGGATTTAGACTGCCGGTTTGAAAGATGAGCTTTTGTTCAAGAGTTTTACGGCTTTCTGTGCTACCTGAGTGTAAGGAAAGACCGCAGATTGCCATATGTTGCTTAGAATGAGTAGGTAAATTAAAATGTCTAGCGACTGGTTTCGATGTGTCCTTATGATTCCTCTCCACGTCGCGAAGGTGTTCTCGGAATCGGTCACCTAGTCTTCTGCCTGTTTCGCCGATGTAAATCTTTTGTTCTGATTCTATAGAATGGAGAGTGTATCAATTCAATTTGGTTTTGTGTCTCCAGTTCCAAATTTAGAAGAGTTGATCGGTTGTTTTCCTCACGGAATGGGTTAGACCAAATGGTTTCTTTTACAGTTACCGTTTTCAAAAGGTAATTTTTCGACTGAAACGAGTATTTTTGGCCTGCGCACGGTATTTCATGATACTAGCTTTTGTGAAAAAAGTCTGGCGAAAACCTAGCAAAACATACCCAGAGTATTACATCACTCAAAAAGAACATCTGAGAGCCCAGTGGAGTTAACTAACGCTCGATCGAAATAGGACGATCTAGGTCTTGGGAAATCGGTGGATATGCAGACCGGGTATTCTTTGTGAACTTGAATTAGAGTTTTATTAAAGTTCCAATGATATCTTCGTATGTTTTTTTCGCTCTTCTTATTTTGTCATCAGTGGATTTTGCAGTTTCTACATAGCTAATATCATTAGTTTACCCCTTAAACTCCCGAGATCCGATTGTTAATTATCCCCTCAGCTGCTACACATTTCATTGTAAATTGGTTACGAGAATTTGGTGTTAGATCAAGGTAACGTCTTTCACTTGATAGAGAAACAATAGCGAAAATATGCACGGATGTTTGTCTGCGGACATTATCTGGAGGCTTTCTGTTACCAGATGCAAACAGTTTTTTTTTTCGCCTAAAATATGGACTTTTGTGTTTATTATCCTTCAAATATTTTGTAACTCGCGTTTAAAAATGTTTACGAAGACCTTACTAATTGCTGCGTAGGATGTTTTCTTTCGATAGTGCTCCGGTACGAAATTAAATTTTAAACGAAGACTTATCGTAGCGGACGTCATGTTTAAATCGATCTCCATTTACCTTATTTAATGTGGCGAGACTCTTATCTCGAAAGAACAAATTTATATATCGCACGGAAATCCAAACCAAATACAATATCAGTTACGTAATGCCTGCTCCTCCAAACAATAATTTATTGCATCATCTTTAAGCCCTTTAATTCGCAAATTGATATAGTCCTTAAATTCCTTCACGTTTTCTTTCGTTCAGACCTCATGACCTCGATTAGACCTTTGTCGAATAATCATGCTTAAAACTCGTGCCTTTAGTTTGACAGTGAGGTGACTGGGGCAAGAATGATGATTGGCTACCTATCAAATGATGTCATAAAACATACAGTGATAAATACGTTTACATAACCTTCCAAAAGACTGCAGCTCTGTCAGTACGTGGCTGCTTGCATCACGCGAAAGTTATTAGTCATGAATTTCTTGCTCTTCATCGCTCTGTTCGGAACGTTTGCCCAAGCTTGGCGATGGCCTTGGCAGAAACCGGATAGTAAGTTGTTTGAATTTCAATACTTTGCACCGTCAGAGAATATGTTATTGATCGTTATTGCGTGTTGGTATTCATTGTCAGCGGGCGGATTAGAACGTAGGAGATTTTGGAGATCGTCATACTTCGTGCATCCAGTCAAACATAATAGCACTGATTATCAGTCTTGAGGGCAACAACTAGCTGTTTGAAAAATATTCATAGATCGAAAAAACACCATAGAACAAAATGCGCACAAACAAGTGTTGTGAGGTAAAATTGGAAATTGTTATTTTGAGACTTCTTCAGTTAAGCTTTTTGTTTTGCTGAGCCTTGCCTTTTGCGCCTACGTGTTATTTTGGTAGATCTATAGTTTGATCTTTTATTTTTAGTGTGTGCTTGAACTTGGCTCAGTTCGCGGATTTCCTTCTTACCGTGCTAAACATTTTAATCGCTTGTTATGGTTGAGAATAATTAGTTTCATAGGTGGTCATGTTTGGGTTGGTAAAGCTGACCTTGAGTTCTACCCACGCTGAAGTTCCCGTTTGTGTGCGCAGCTGTTAGCGTTCAATTGGTTCCTTGGCGCTCGACAAGTGCTTCGGTGAGGGCCAACCAGTTTCCCCCTTTTTGCAAAATAACGGATATGCTATAGAAACTCTCACGGTCAGCTAACCCAGACATGTCTAGGATTTTCCTGCTTAAAGGGTTGGTTCCTCACGCTTGAGCATGATTATTAGATGCGTAGAGCGTTGCTGTAGTAGCATTTTAAACAATTTGGAATCTATTAATCTTTTAAATTTAAAGACTAGTTTTCTATGTAATTATTACCAATCGTAAATTGTTTTCAATGTTTATGTGGCAATTTTAGGCTTGACGAGTATATATTTACTACTAAATCTTATTTAGCTTATTATAGTTAGATAACAAGTGTTCATTTATTTATTTTATTCTGTTTTTGTCATGCGTTTTATACATGAGCCTCTGGCTCGGATACTGAGGGCAACCTCAATCCCACGCTATGACTTTAATAAATTAATTGATTGATTGATTATATTAGGGCAGCGGTAGTTCGCAAATATCTGGGAACTTGAAGTGTGTGCGAGGGTGGAAAGTGAATAGTATTACGTGTACACTGAATAAAGCGTGTGTTTTTAACCCTTTGTGACGTGCCTTTGTGGCCTCACTACATTAAAGAGTAAACATGAAAAATACAAATTAGTTGTTGTGAAATATTTGGTCTCTCAGATACGATTTAGTGATTTAGTAGTACATAGCATTTTAAGTATTTGAATTTAAAGTCAAAGATTAATGAAGGTTAAGCCGTCACAGGAAGTTTCCTAAATTTGACTACTAAGACAACTATTGGTCTTGGAAAATCGGTGGATATGCAAACCGGGTAATCTTTAATTTGTGAAGTTGAATCGGAGTTCCATAGAAGTTCCAATGATATTTTCGTATTTTTTTTCTTTTCGTTTTTGACCATGTAAGTCAACACTAAACGTCTAACCTCAGTGGTCTTTCTATTTAAAATGCATCTACATATTAACCAGGTTGCACCTCGTGAATCCACAACATTTTGACCGCTGTGATGACGAATATCGTTGTCGATAAGAGCACAGACCACGCTAAACCTCTGTTGATTTGTTAAACAGCCACTTAGTACCTTTCACTAAGCGTAGTTTTCCCGACTTTTCCACTTTAAAGTCACTACATCTTAAAGAAACATACAAGCAACAATAAAACCTCTCTTAGGAATGATTTGAAGAATTATTTTATAAATTCTTATAGAGACATTGATTCTTTTGAAGCTGTATTATAATCTAGTTTTATTGTATTTATAATCTTTGAATAGTTACATTGTTCAAATAGTTAGCTCTATTTTAATCTCTATGGCTTAGAATGTATTACTTACTAACTTTAGTTTTGAGGGCCACTGGTTTGTCAGCGCAAGCTGTTATGTGTCTACCCTCTTTAGTAAAGTCGATTATTATTATTATTATTATTATTATTATTATTATTAAACCACCGGCCTCATGACAGGTCAGGTAAATACAGCACAATTTAAAACGCGAATGAAATTTATTGAAATTTATCGCTCCGACGAAGGGCTAACGCTCGAAACGTCAGCTTTTGTAATCGTTACGGTGGCCAATTTACCATTTCAACTTTGTTGATATATCTAAATTATTTCGTTAGCCCCACCGACGCAGCCCCTAACAGTTTCTTTAGAAACTATCAGCCTTTATTGAAAGCCTGTTGAGTAATAGTGAAAGTTTGCGCGTCAGTTTTGTTTTGAGTAACTTTATTTCTATCTTTTCTTCTCAGCACCCGAATGGTCTACGCTTTCAGGTAATTAAAAAAATCAACCATTTATTTATCTGTTTTACTGAAAAGTTTTCCAAATCATTTGAAGTTATGCATTTTAGGAATGGACCTGCCAGGACCAGCATGTGAAGTTGGATTTACTTGTAGTAGACTTCAAAACTTGAATGAAAAAATATTGACGCGAGAAACATTCATGATGGTGAAACGGTTTGGCTTTTTATCTGATCTTACTAGCTCATTACGTAAACAGGTTTCGGTCCCTTCTGGTAATTACTTTGTTACATCTCTTATCAATACACCGCGAGGTTTAGGTGCCACAAAAAAAAAATTGAATGAAGAAGTCCTTCAATCTAAGAGAAGAATTTCGTTCTTTAACAGTGACATGGGGAAAGTTCAACACTTTGCCAAAGGATAACGACACAGCAATCGAAAAAGGATGGAGTTTGACAAAGTCATGTAATGGTAAGACAAGTGTTGTGAGGTGAATTGGGAGTTGTTATTTTGAGACTTTTCCAGTTAAGCTTTTTGTTTTGTTAAGCCTTGCCTTAAATCTACCAAAACGTGTTGTTTTGGTAGATTTATAGTTTTGATCTTTTATTTTTAGTGTGTACTTGAACTAGGCTCAGTTCGCGGATTTGCTTATTACCGTGTTAGACATTTTAATCGCTAGTTATGGTTGAGAATAATTAGTTTCATAGGTGGGCGTGTTTGCGTTGGTAGAGCTGACCTTGAGTTTTACCCACACTGAAGTTCCTGTTTGCGTGCGCGATTCTTGTGCGCAGCTCGACTGTTAGCGTCCAATTGGTTCCTTGGCGCTCGCCGAGTACTTCGGTGAGGGCAAAATAAATGGATACACTATAGCAACTCTCACGGTCAGCTAACCCAAACATGTCTATGGTTTTCCTACTTAATACGTTGGTACTTCTCGCTAGAGCAGAGAAAAAGGAAGCATCGCTGTAGTAGAAGTCAACTCCTTTGGAAGAGAATTAAAGAAGTACAGAGTCCTAGCGCCTCTGGTTAATTTGGCTAAGCGAGTTGTACAACCCCCCCCCCCCCCCTAACAAATTTGGTTCCTTTCTCTCTGCTCTAGCGAGAAGTACCAACGTACTAAGTGGGAAAACCATAGACATGTGTGGGTTAGCTGACCGTGAGAGTTTCTATAGTGTATCCGTTTACTTTGCAAAAAGGGGGAAACTGGGTGGCCCTCACCGAAGTACTCGGCGAGAGCCAAGGAACCAATTAGACGCTAACAGTCGAGCTGCGCACAAGAATCGCGCACGCAAACAGGAACTTCAATGTGGGTAAAACTCAAGGTCAGCTTTACCAACGCAAACACGACCACCTATGAAACTAATTATGGTTGAAAATAATGTCTAACACGGTAATAAGAAAATCCGCGAACTGAGTCTAGTTCAAGTACACACTAAAAATAAAAGATCATAACTATAAATCTACCAAAACAACACGTAGGCGCAAAAGGCAAGGCTTAACAAAACAAGAAGCTTAACTGGAAAAGTCTCAAAATAACAGCTTCCAATTCATCTCACAACACAAGGCCTGCCGGAGTTGTCTCTCTGTAGAGATGGGCCTAATCCTGTAAAGGGCGAATTTGATCGACCGAGTTTTTCCATGAAAGATTGCCTAGTTAAATTAATGTCAAAAGGCTTTGATTATCCACAATGTAGTGGATGTCCCGTCTCTGTAGAGATAGGCCTAATCCTGTACATTTTCACCGGGCAAACGCTAATAACCTAAAACCGAGGGCAAATTAGATCGATCACGTTTGGCCATGTAAGATTGTCTTGTTACCGTGTATTTGCTTCGAATTCTCGGAAATTCAATCATTTATTTACGTTCCTTGTGATTGGCCAGTCATTACATGCTGTTTTTGACCAACAAAAAGCTGCCATGAGCGCGTGTGTAGAGAGACTCGCTCTTCCGCCCTTCCGTTGCCTCTGCAGTTAGTGCATTGTTTCTTAGTGAAAGAGTGCGGCAAGTCAGGTGCATGCGTATGCTCGTACATGTTTAGTTACACTGGTCATTCACTCCACCTTTTTCTGCATTTCGTTCCAGCGTCCAATTATTTTGCTGGCAATCGTTACGTTCTAAAGGGAGATACCGCAGTGATGCTTCTCTTTGATTCCCAAGGAAAAATTGCTGGAATTCAAAATGGGGTAAGGAAAACAACTTAGGTTTTTTCCTCTTGAGTACGAGTGAAAACAATTGTCCTTGGCCTTAAGTAATTAAAAGTCCCGATCTGCCCATGGGTTCATCTTTCGATTCTAGATTCCTAAGTCTGCAGTTGGAGTCCTAACAGCTCCGTGGATTCCTGAAGGGGATAACTACGTCATAACAGCTTACTTCACCGATCCTCGAAACATCTGCGGTGGATCCAGGCCCTCCTCAGCCTACTTAGGCGACCAACTTTTGCTACAGACTGGAAACCAGATTTCTATTACCATGGCGATTCCATTCAAGCAAGAAGATTTGAAAGAGACTAAGTGGGTGCGCGGGGGCTGCTTCCCTACCATGGGTAAGTCAAAGTGAAACCGATGATTCAACTCACTTAAGAGGTGATTAGGGACCCAAGTGGACCCTAACGTACACATGAACAAACCTTGGAGAAATGTCTGTTTCACACATACTGAGATATACTATGTGAAGTACTATCGTTCGTGTCTCTGATTGGACGAATGATCTATTCCCACAGTTGTCCACTTCGTCCTCCACATTGTAAATCTCGGTATTTTTTAAATAAAAACATCATTCATCAGAATGGAAATTGCGCACGGACGATTTTTATTCGGTCGTTTCGTTGCGATGCATCAAAAACCTCACTTGTTCGTTTTACGATGCATCGCAACTCGTGAATAAAAATCGTTCGTGCGCACTTTCCATGGAATAGTCTTTATATCTCTTGTGTATGTATATATATATATATATATCGCAAGTCGTTAATGGAACTCTCAGGCCAACAAAGGTGCACCGCGCCAGGAGGATCAATAAAGATTCGCAGTCCAAACCTCACAGTTCGTGGGTCGAAAACCACAGCAGGGTCGAAGACATCAATATTTGGCGCGCTTAGACACACATAGGTTTTCACTTTAGTTCTCGGTTGCATTACAGGAGTGAATATGTCAGATTAAATTAATTTCGTTCGGTCTTCAGGTCGTCACTACTGGTACAACATCTCACCAGATATGGACTGCAAAGATTTTTTCCCGATGTTTCTATTGTACAACAGGGATCGTCTGACCGGATTTGGTTGGGTTGCCATTGGCAATGCTGACAGTCCACGATACGAACACCCTCCCCCTAAAAGACTCGGGGTAGGTTAAGTCACATTGACATAATATGCTTCTCTGTCTTTTGTACTTGAACATGTGCAAACAGGGTGCTTGTATGCAGGTGATATGCACTTGCTCGTATCCTTGTGAGGTGTATTTATCTCAAATACTTGTAAGCTGTGTGTACTCCTCTGCTTGTAACATTTGTTTTCTCGAATGCTTTTATGCTATGTTGGAAACTGCACGCTTCACATTGCAGCTTGCACTCGATCAATGTATTAAAAACGAAGTTTTGTCTCAAGGAAATGAAGATTTACTTGTTTCCGAGAATGGAAATGTTGCACGGCTTCTGAAACAAGAGATGAGAAAATTGTTTACAATCTCTTCTTCTGAAACTCTTTGCAATTTGAACTTTTCAACTTCGTAGAGCGGTGCGAGTGAAAAGCAGTTAATACTCTTGGGTCTGTGCCTAGAACTACGAAGATCTTAAATCTTGCTCAACATTTTTAAATTCTTGCCATCATTTCTATGATTTACAAGGAATCGGTCAATGGTGAATAGTGGTCGATTCGATTCGACAAATTCAATTATGTTTTTTAATTTTTCTTGCCTTCCAGTTTGGATTCTTCCTGAAAGAGACGCAGCCGAAATGCATCGCCAACCTCAAATCACTGACCACCCAACACGTCTATTTGGACAAGTGGCCACAGTTAAACTTCTGCTTTATCTAGACAACGCCACAGCAGAAGCAGCCTCTTTACCAGGAGCTCTCACAATTCCAATCCCTTAGGGCTTCCTCGCCGCAGGGGAGACCAGAAGGGACGTCATTGCGGACCTATATTTACCGTTAAAAGGGGAAAAATTTCAAGGGTATTTTGAAGTTGCGGGGTGAAAGATAATGAATAGGAAGATGAAATAAAAATAATGATAATAATAATAAGCTTGTTTCGAAACGTGTTTATAATTCTTTAAAAATTTGTGTTGAAGAGAGACAGAGAGATCAAAGTCTAAATTCGCTTAGCTCTGCACATTAAAAGCGTGGACTTTTAACCTTCAATTTTAACAAAAGTTAAAACTTCAGTATTGTTATTTTCAAATTTTTATCGTTGGGCAGTCATCAAAGATTAACAAAACAAAAGAATTTGTGAAAAGGGGTAAGTTTCAGAGTCAAAAGACGAAGGCCTTATGCTCGAAGCATCAGCTTCAGAAACTCTTTTATGATGGCCAATCTACATTATCAACTCAGTGCATTGGACTAAATTATAAAGAATTTTTGGTCGAGGTCTATCGGGAGAGGTGGGGGGGATCTCGAAACAATGATTAACGGCCAAGTCGCACATGAGAGTTAGGTGCTCAACACGCAACCTAGCCACGAGAACCCCGCACCAAGCCCCCAATGGCTCAGTGGAAGAACAATAATTAAACAAATAACTGAATAAATAAATAACCAGATCTGGACCCCTGAACAAGAAACCAAGCAGTTGGGGATGAGAGGGAGGGAACACCGAGAGGCTATCCTCAAGGAAGACAACGCCACGCTATAGTACAGCGAACACAATCCAAGCACATGGAAAAACAACGCATGCACTGATGAGGATTACCCCTGGCCTCCAACAACCTCAAGGTTGCTGCAAACGCTATAGAACGCACGCATGCAAACGCTGTACAAATGCTAAGAGATGGCTAAAACGCTAACAGTACGCCAACAAAATGCTACTGACCAGATTCGCTCCTCGTCGTTAACTATGTTAAATTCCATTTAACAACATTTAAGTATTTCGCCTTTCTCGAGAAATCATGTGGGATTTTCAGTGAATGTTAATGCCAAATGATGTTAACTTGTATCCTCTGTGCTTCTTCTTTCGCCGTCTAAGACCGAAGTGGAGACCTCCCTTAGGTTTAAGGTCTAATTTAAGAATTCAAATGATTCTTTAACGCTAGGATTCGCAGTCACTTTAAAGATCTTGCTGTCGGGAATTTCGAAAACTTAGCTTCTATAAGTGTTGTTAATTTCTATATTTGATCAACGACAGATCACTTGCTTTTACAGTTCCAAGGGGAAAGTTTGACAAACTGAAGAATAGTGATAGAAATGACATTACTACCAATGAAATGAATGCAAACCAAAACGTTCCCCGTGAGTGTTTGTGATATACCTTTTCAAAACATTTAATTATGTAGAGAAAACACTTTAATGGGAAAAAAGTGCAAATATTTCTGAACAATCAACGGTGCAAACTACTGTGTAATACTCATGAAACGTCTTTCTAGCAAATGTTAAAAAAGGGGTTGGAATCCAAGTAGAGATGCATCATCGACAGATGATCAGCGGTCCAAAAACAGGCTGGAATGGTACCTCCCTTGAACAAATACTACAGAGAGATAAATAAAGAAGGGTGTAACGATTCATACAGGTGTTCTTTGTAAGTGATCCAAGGTGCTACCGTTTTAGCCGCCATGGCGAGAAAAAAAGAAATTTTGAGAGTACATTTGCAGCGAAAGTCGCCAACTTCTCTGAGTAAGAGCAGTGGTGGAAAAGATAGGAAGCAAATGAGAGCTCAACACAAAGATATTATTAGCTTCATGGGCGAGCAAACAAAAGCGAGCATGTCATGATTAGTTAAAATTTCGTTTGTAATTGGTTGAAAGAGTGGCACGTGTTTTCTTGACCAATCACAGGCAAACTAAAAAAAAAAAACCAATGCAGGGTCGGATACTCTCGACACAGTTTAAAGAGCTACAATTAGCTGTACTTTACTTTTCATTCCAAACGAGATATACGTTAGTGTAAATATTTAACATTCCTCGACAAAAGCGAAGAAGGAGGCTGACAGGAGAATAACTTTTTCATTTCCTCATTTTCCTATTCAATATATATATCCTATTAACCAAGCGCGAGAGCCGCACTGGGAGAATATCGGCCCGAGGTCTTGACAGTACAGACCGAGCGCAGCGAGGTCCGTACAAAAAAGACCGGTCCCGAGCAAACAATACGGTCCCGAGCAAGCTTGGTTAATAATAGATTTATTATGCGACTGAAGTTCAAAGGGACACAAGTGCGGTATCATTCGGGACCATTCGGGACAGTGCCCGGTCCAATACTGAGAGAATATTGACCGGCAATAGAGCATATTGATTGGCTGATTTTAGTTATTGGCCCTCTGACTGCCCGAGTCGTGTAATAATACTGGTTACTGTCTCAGGAAAAACTGAGACTATTAATTGTATCACTCAATCGCAAGAATGGACGAAAGCTTTCATTTAGTTCTAGAGCTCACTCCGCAAAAAAGTTTTTTTTTTCTGCAAACGACGCATTCGTGCCAAACCAATACATGGTACGTGTTGTGAGTGAACTTTCCATGGTACAGTTTTTTACTCCAAAGGTTTTTACTTAAAACAAGAACAACACCAACAGCATATACTTACCGGGAAAGATACATTTGTTGGATGCACAAATCTTGGGTTGTCAACTTTGTACGGCAATATCCAGCCAAATCCGTTCAAGACTCCGTTCGTGTACATCAAAAATACAGGCAATAGTGAATTGCAGTCAGACACATTTGGCAGGTCATACCAGTACAGTTTGCCTTGAAACACAACAAAGAAGAAAGATCATATAGTCAGTAAAAAATTGTCAACACCTATATCTCTCTTCCTCCTCCCCCCCCCCCCCCCCCTCTCCACCGAGGTTTCAATAAAAGCCGGTTACGGTGGTCTTCCGCTACCGACAAGACCTCTTACCGCCGTCTGTTGAGCCCGCGATCAGGCTCTCATGTTTGGGTTTCGGTGGACTTTCATTTTTTTCTGGGGGAGCAAACTTCCCCCTCCCCGCTAGGGGAAAGGATCTCACAGCACCTTTTTCCGGACACAGCCGCCTAAAACATATCGTCAGCGGCTTGTGGAAAAAGTTATTGAAATGCCTTCCTTCCTCCAACGTTGTCATTACGTCTTCTAAGACATTTTTATCTAGAATAGACCTATAGTTTTAAAACCGTGACTAAATACAAACATAATTGTTGAGTTAGTACCCTATGACCTCCTCTGTAACCATAGAATACAAAATCTCAAACATCTGACATCGTTTCTCAACCCATAAAAATTGCATAATACTCAATAAAAAATAAATGCACATTATTCACTTACCCATCGTCCAGAAGCACTCTCCCTCAGTCCACACTCCACCTAATAGACCGCGCTCGAGCAAAGGGACCCGGACAAATCCGTTTGACTTTGAACTGTTTTGGATCAAAAGTCTATCACCGATGTATTTGGCTTTGGAGTTATGTTTATCAGAGCAAATTAGACTTGGATCCTTGAAGTAAGCGGTGACGACGTAAGAGTCGTCTTCTTGCCTCCATGGCAACCCCATTGGCTCCACAATTGATTTTGCAATCTTAAGAATGTAAAAGAGTAGATATCTGTTCATTTATCTAATAATGGCTGCCTGAAAACAGCTTTATAATCACAAAACACTTACTCCAGTTTGAATTCCGGCAATTTTGTCGTTTGCATCAAATAGCAGCATCAACGTCAAGTCCCCGTCGCGAATGTATCGATGACCTTGAAAATATGCTCTGGCTTAAAAAGAAAGAAAAAGAGGCATGTGTAAGGTAAAAACTTCATTACAATTTTAAAATGAACTCGTTGCGTGACAACAGCTGCAAAGGCCAAGGAAGAATAGGATATGATTGGCGAATTTGTTTTGCCCCCAATAAAAGAGAAAACGCATATTACAGATATAATTTGGATATATCAACAAAGTTGAAGTGGTAAATTGGCCACCGTAACGATTACAAAAGCTGAAGTTTCGAGCGTTAGCCCTTCGTCGGAGCATATTACAGATAGACTGAGTCCCATCGCTTTCGGAGCATGGGCGAAGTACGATCTCTCCCTAGGGAATGAAGCATAGACTTGTAAATAGGGGAAAGGTAGAGGGACAGACCATGATATGCGGAGTCATCATTTCGACATGCCTACAGTACGGTACTTCACATAAGCGTATCGGTCCATAAGTTCATTTCCTCCATTAATTTGTATCAGTTTGGTCAATTTGCTGACTTTTGGTAAGGTGAATAACAAAGAATACAACGGAAAACGGAAAGTTTTGTCACAAGATTGGTCGGAGAGGCAAGATAACAATGACTGCTTTATGAAATGGCGTCGCATTAAGTCTATAATTTTGGGATTTTGAAACATCATTAAGTTTTTAACTTACCCTGGCACTTATCACGCAAACCCCAGCCCTTTGCTACGGCATCGCTCACTGTCAGCGGTATCTCATCCCACTTCAGCCACGTTTCTTAAAAGTAGTATGTGAAATCGTGATTAGAACTGTATAATTAACTTGCTTAGCATTATAACATGAATGTTCTTGAGCTAAGAAATGAAACTGAACTTATTGTTTAGGTTTGCGCTTTGTAGTTTCCGTGTTGTTGACCTTTGTGTTTTCGTAAATCACACCAATCTTGGGTTAAGTACATTTTTAGGGTCAAACATGTGAAAGTCGAGATAGGTGTGTTCTGATTTGTAGTTGATCCAATACCAAATTCTCCGAACTAACATGATTATGGAAGACAGTAAGGAAAATTACTAATGAGATATTGAAAGTGAAACGATTAATACGCTTAACTCCAGATCACACTGAATATACGTCGTAAGCCGTTAATCCGGCCACTGTGTTGTGTTCAAGCTAGAACACTTGACGACCACAGTGCCTCTCTCCACCACCCAGGACAACACAATGGTACTGGTCGACTGTCAGGGTAACCTAACGAAATTCTGAGGGTGGGGAGGGGGGGCAACCCATACAATGGACTGGTAGGGGTGAGTAGCAATATCGTCAACACTAGTTGTTTAATCTCTGTTCGTTATAGCCTCTCACGTCTCTCTGCATTGAACCGAACTATCATTTTGTCTCCCTCACATCTATCACCAAGCCTTCGCTTAACCATACCTGATAGCTTATCCCACTCTGGAGTCACTGGATCTAAAGAAAAAAGGATAAGAATGAGTAAATCAATAGAGCTTAGCCCCCAAGCACATCAGTCCTCTCTCTACAATTACCAAAGCCTCTTCTCCCGGGTCTCTGATTTCTTCGTTCCTTGGAAGGGAGAGGCCTGTTTTGAGGTTCCAGATTCCCCCCTACCCCCTCCCGCGGATCGAGCTATCATCATTCACTACGGGACAGCAGGACAACGCAGATAAAAATACCATTTAAATGCTCTAGTTATCCTACAGGTTTTAAAATAATCCAGCTGTAAGTAATGGCCGGTGATGGCCAAAATACGTTCACTGGCGTTTCCTGTCTACATTGAATTGAAAGGGAGTGCTAGTGGGAAAGTAGGATTTAAAATTGATAAACGATTTGAAGATCAGTAAAATGGTTCCTAGGTTTTACTCTTGTAAGCTCACGTTATATTAGTACTCTATCATATTTCCTCGAGCGTTGCATAAGAACAAAATAATAATTAAAAAAAAAATGTCTAACCTAACCGTAACTTTGCACGTAGCAATATGAGGAAAAAAGACTTATGTTAAAAAAGTGATGAAGGCAGTGATCAAAAATCATTTGATACTTCACTAAGTATTCCTGAAATGTTATCAACTCCTTCATTTTCGGCAAAGGAAAGTGTAGTTTAAAAACAATTTTAGTACAGTAAGGGATTTGCCCTAATTAGTCTCTACAGTTTCATGCTATTTCAAGAACATGTCAAATAACTTAGCAGCAAAGTGATCAAATTGTTTTAGTTTCACTTCCTTGAAACCTTCTTTTTTTCGACTGATTACAGAATACATGGAATAACTTCAAATAAAAACGGAAGAATACATGAGTAATTCTCTTGCCTGCGTTTCTCGACCTATGCCAGTAGGTTCGAGCGGACACGACCATCACACAGACGACAAAAGCTAGGCAGTTCTTCATTTTTCACGAAGACAATCCAACAAGCAGTTTGACTTAACAAGGCTCTAAATGCTTCTATGCTATAAGAACAATTTACAACTCTTTTAAATACTCGTCTACGGGAGCGGAGTAAGTAGGCGCCCCATCGTCATGCTCAATAGAAAGCAATGAATGAAGAATGACAAAAACACTTCAATAGTCCATGGGGCAGGAAATTCAAACAGCGACCTTAGAACGGATCAGTAGGATTTCTGCACGCTTACGGAAAAAAAAGAAAAAAAAAAAACAAAAAACAATGCTATGTTTATGGTGAAGTATTCCTTCTTCAGATCGACTATTTTTTTACCTTATCATCCCAGAATGAGCTTAAAAATTATTAAATCTCGATCTTTAAGAGCTTATATTGGATTTCCAGAAAGGTGAACTTAGATCGTGTTTCAGTTTAATTACTGATTGAAAATTGTTTTCTCTTGTCTTAAGTAATATTTATGTAATACTTAAAGAAAATTTATAAAAATTGAATTAAATCCTGAAAAGAATAGTATGAAAATTATTCAAACCGTCGTTTATAATTCAGTCTCCAGTTTTTCTCGTGAGAGTATGGCCGCATAATGTTCTTCTTACGTTTTGACCTCTGTCTTAAATCTAATATTTATCATAAGAGATAAAGGTTTCAAAGAGGCAGAGAGCCAACAATTGCGGGTGGTTTCCTGTTCTGGGAAACTTTGGCTCCACAAAGCTTTCCAGTCTGATCAAGACGTTTAGATTTCTCAAGTTAAAAATATAATGACAAAGGAATTTTACTTGACGCGGTTTTACTGTGAAGAAATCTTCCCCACCGACGACGAGGCCTGTTGGAATTAAAGTTATCATAAAATTCCTGCGAAGTAAAGTGTTTGTCCTACAATCGTGGCTGTCAAAAACAGCTCTTCCCTCTGACGAAGAACTACAACGCCAGAACCATCAGCTGTAGGACCTCTTTATGGAAGCCAATTTTCATGGTCAACTCAGTTGATAAAATCAAATTATCTTGTCAAAAAACAGAGTTGAGTTCAAGATACTGTATACAAGAATTTTTAAACTTAACATTGGAAATATGTCATAAAAAGCTTTATGAAATGGTTATTAATCAGAGGGGATTCGGTCATGAACAAACAGCGAGCAATGGACTTATTCAGTGACCCTGTTCCAGACATTATTCTTTCATTAGTAAAGTTTTAAAGATTGTGGTTCATCGATCTAATCCAGCCACAAATAGCATATCAAGACAAGAAAAATCAAACAGAACAATAACAATAATAATAAATATTTATATATCAAATACGTTGTTTAAAATCAAGAATAGGATTTCAGAGGGTATAATGCTGAGAATCACAGCATGAAAATTTGGTAATGAAAGAATTGAATTGAAGTCACAAAATGAGATATTCATTACCTGTTGACAGGACCCAGCCGAGATAAAAGCTGAATCAAGCAAGCGAGCCTTCAAAAACACTTCCTGTGATGAGAATCTCACCGGTCCAACGTTTGGTATACCACTAGAGTTTTCATTCCCCATTAGTAGTGGCAAGGAAGAGGCCAATGGAGGGGAGGGGAGGGGAGGGGAGGGTTGGTTGCGTTATCTCCACAAGAAACTCCTCTTTATAGGGGAGATCGTAACAGAAATAGACTCTAAAAATAATTAGATGTTAACTGGGTATCGGACACCCACTTTTCTAGCTACCCCCCCCCCCCCCTCTCTCTCTCTCTCTCTTACAACTGAAAATGATTAGCTCGAAAGGGATCTGGCACGAGTGAGAAGTTTCGAGACGACTTAAATTGGCGAAATCTATCTAGATCTAAAAATTTACTAACAGTTACCTGAGGCTTATGAAGCAATTTCCAATAGAGTGTTGTCGATGGTGACGTCATCCCTGCGTCTCTTCTACATTAGATCATAAATAAAAGCCGATCGAAATGCTTGTACAATTAAGCTTGCTATGTAATTAATAATTAGTTGATCACAGATGACTTCAAAAGGTGATAAGAACACCAGTGACGCGTTCGCGTTTGCCTACGCTTGTGTGCCAGTATTTGCTTTTATACCACGCTCTGGCGTCATCTGTGTAACTGAACCAACACATGGCAAAATGGAATCTGTTGTTTGATAAAAATTGAAAATGACCTCATATCACGCCACACGAACGCGTGCTTAAACGCTTCGGTCGCTTATCGATAGAAAATGAATGGATGTAAATTCAACCTTGTTTTGTCTGTAAGGGTGCTTCCATACCCTTCCTACGCTTTTGCTAAAAGTTCGTCAAGCACTTGAAAGCTTATTGCGGTCTCTCGAAACGGTGATTTAACCCTTTCGCCCCCAAGATCTCATCAGTAATTCTCCTTACTGTTTGCTATACACTTCTCTTGATATAAGTTGGGAGGATTTGGTATTGGATCAACTAACAATTCCTTGATTACTGTCTCTTTATTCTCATCACTTACCTGCTTCATGTTGTATTAATATTGTAAAGAGAAATTCTCTCTTGGTCGCCACAGGAACCAAAGAGTTCAGTACTTTGGAAGAGATAAAGGAAAGTTTAGGAGCTAGCTTCAATTTTTCGCCTTTAACAATTTGACCGTTTGATGAAGGTGAGTGAGAGCGAATCGTATTCAGATATGTAATACTTTCCACGGACTGCTGGTTAATTCGTTTTCTTATTTATCCTAGTTGGGTTAAAAAGGTATATGAAACATGCATAAGCTACTAAAGGTGACCTCCCAGCAGGTTGAGTTGCATCGTTCTGGTGAACTGTTCCGAATATCGTGATATTAAGAAATTATTATACACGGTGGATATCTGACTTTCAAATTAGAGAATATCCAGGTCAGTTGCAATGGCGACACACACACGCCAGCGCGAAACACATTTTTGGGGCGTTTTACGGCAATTTAAATAAGCTAAAAGGTACCCTGCTATTTTTGATGCTCATTCAAAAATAATCCCTCTACAGAATTCATTAAGAGTAATTAAATTTATCGCATTCCTGAAAATCTTGAGTGCCTTGATTCTCACTCAAGATATTTTCAATGATATTATCATTTTTAAAACTTTCTGCTCAGCACATGCTTTGTCGTACTTAGTCATGTTTAAAGTAGCTCTTGGTGACTGTCTTTCCGGTATATGATAAATGGAGTGTTCTGGGCTGTTTACAAAAGCTCGATTTACAAATCAAAAACACTAATTGGATGTGGTCTATTGAAAACATGTTCGTTTACCGGCGTAACAGCTAAATACTTTCTCAAATCTGTTAATTGTTCGTCTTCTCGATGTAAACAACTACCGCGGTCGTTTTAGCATGCACGAAAGACAAAATCTATGAAAATCAGATTCTGAAAATGAAATCTAAAACAGATAAAATACTTCGTGAGTTACTCGGTTAATGAGGAATTTTAAAGAGACAAAAAAACTCAACTCACGCTTTTTGTAATGAATTGTTGTTTTGTTTTAAGTTTTAAATAATTAAACATTAGTATTATGGACAAAGGCAGCTTGCAATCAATTTAAAATTGGCGTGAACATTTGTGTCCGGTTTTTGATCGAAGTTGACATTCATATAGGCTCTTCTTAGGGGATTAGGAGGAATTAAATTCACAAGTGAATTACATAACTCAATAAAATTATTGAACACTAAACTTCCCACATTAAGGCATCGCTAACTTACGTAGAACTGGACCTGAAAAAAACGTTGAATATATAAGAAATTGGTAGGTTTTTCAGTTAAACGTCAATGACACTGATCCTATAATGACGGTGAACTTTGCAAACGCAGAAACAAAAGCGATCTAGCACATAAACTACTCAATGAAGAGTTTAAGGCGAGTAAATTTACATCATAAATAGTCAACAAAGGGGAAAAAAATGAGACAGTTTGTTTGTTTCAAACTGAAACCTACACGAAATTCATCCAAGTGCTAAGTGGGAAAATCAATGCTTTCTCTACCAGGCAAACAACTAAGAAGACATAAATGAACGGACCGAAAGATATGTCGATTTGACAATTAAAAATGGGGCCATCAACCATGCAGGAGTCATAATAAATGACAAAAATCTCCCACTCAAAATTCCGCATGAATATTTAATTTTTGTCATAGCAGATGTCTACAGTTGTTCGTTGTTGATCAATGAATTTCTAGCGGAAGATTATGGCCGAACTGTCGCGTGTATAAACGGGATACAATTTTGTAATGAAACGTGGTTAACTCTAGGAGTATTTTGCTTCATATTGGGATAAAAATGGTTTCAGTCGCAGCTAATGCTTTCGATGGATTCGACCAAACGACCCAAAAACGCAGTTTGATAACAAGGGTAAGTTTCTGACAAGATCTCGTTCAGTTATTTATAGTTAAGTTTCTAAATAGGAAAGTCTTCAAAAACATTGATAAACAGGCAGAAATGTCTCGAGGTGTTTCTTGCGCCCATAACACTTAAGGACGGATTACAGTGTTTTCGGGTTTGAAAATGATCTCGACATATTGACTTCGAATAGAGAAGCCGCTAAATTCAATTCATTCACATATCACCCACTGTGACAAAATGCTGCAAAGAAAAAAATACATTCGATGTCCACAGAAACGATTTGGCTGCCAACCTGACCAAATGGCTGATTTTTCAGTCTTAGAAGACTTTAGGGAATGCGAAGAGGCAAGACTGGAATAGTCTGGTGCGCTTTTGAGAACTTCGGAAAATAAATGTATTATTTTATTATTTTCAACTCCTTCTCAAATGAACTAATAAGATGTGTATACTGAAACATTCGCAGACAGAGGATTTCGCCCGACAGGGATTTACCAGTGATTAGTTTTCTGAGTAAAATCTCCAGGCGCGCTTACACGTCCTTCAGAAAAAACGCGAGACTACAGAGAAGATAGGAAATAGTTACATTTTTGTTTATCGAATTTTCTGTGAATGCAGTCCACGAAATAAAGCACAAGTAGTCAATTGACATCTACCATAGCCACAAAATGTTACACCAGCAAAAAAAAAAAAAAAAAAAGCGGCGAAAAATAGCAAAATTGGGCTGGCGTTGAATATTTTAAAATCTTAAGACTCGTCATGAATATATACGTGCTTGACACATATAGCGGCGATTGTTTTCGACTAAAATGTGGTCGCCTAATTCCTTATTGATAAAAGTAAAGTAATAAGTTGGAAATAAAATTCAATGCTTTTGTATGTACAAACGTGCAATTCTCCTCCTGGTCAAAGAAATGCAGAATTTACTTTCGTGCAATATTATATTTACGATATCTTAGAATTTTGAAAATGCATTTAAACCAAAGGTCGCGCCGATCTTTGCTATTGGCGGACGCGATTAAATTCAAAATGGTGGGTAAAATTTTGGGATATTACAGTTTACAGCGTTTTTCATAAGATAAGCTTTTTGCGGTCGCTTAATCTAGTTTGTAAATTGTGCAGTTAAAAAGCTACCTTTTTGAAAGATAAAGCTTTAATGAAGAGTTTCAGAAAAATTCAACGTTTGACTCAAATATGGCTTACGAAAAGTAATGTTTTTAAGTTTGAAAACTGACTATCGGGACATGTCTAAGATCACAAAAGTAATCCCTAATCTGAATCTTAGATTGAATGAGTATCGAATATCTCCGAGTACTGCGAATGTCGTACTTAAGCTGATAAAAGTAAATCGATGCGTGCTCCGCTCGTGTTTTCGTACACGAGAAGAATAAAATTAAACTTGGTGTTTTGAGGTTCACACAAACCATAAAAGGGAGCCAGTTTTAGTTCAACCAACCAGGATAGATTTCTTTATTAGACGCCGCCGCCTTCCAGCTGAGAACATTCCTAATTATTAACTGGAGGGAAAAACAATTTAGCAGTATTTTGCATTTTAAATTCAAAGCACAGGTAAATGAGTTGGGTCGACAAAATAGCGCAGCGAGCCTTGGTTTAAATTCAGTCTAGCAGGTGTTTTAAGTCAATAAATTGACGAGATAAGCTTCCTCTCCGACGGCTTCGCTGACACTCGGTGTTAAAAGCGCGCACTGAAAGTTCAGTCAATAAAGCTTACATTTTCAACATGTTTTAAGATTCCTCTGGAATGTTTACACAGAAGACAGCCCATCAGAATGTATTCGTTAACTTTTAGCGTCTTCGCCAGGGGGTCACCATATCGAACACATTTTAGCATCGCATCGAGAGGAACATTTTGAATAAATCAAAAAGGAGCATATTATGTGATATGAAAACTACTTTTTGCCTGAGACTAGTTCGTTACGCTTGTCATTTTAGTTCAATTTGATCGAAAGATTTCTACGCAGAATCTAAGTCCATTAATGTGATAGCTAGGCAATTCATATTGCCTACGTCACACAAACAGAAGATCAAATTAGGGATGTTAAAACCTGCTGCTGAGTTTTTTAATGTATTTCCATAAAAAAAAACCCACACACTCGAGGAATCGACCGAAAGCGACTCGCTCTTAACAGTTAGCTATGAGTGACGAGGAATTTCGAGCATTTACAAAACATCGAATACAGGTTAGATTGAAAGGGAGTTCTTTGAAAACCGACAGAAATTCATTTGCTATGTTTCGCTAACCATAACTTACTGGGATTTTGTTGTCGCACGTCCCTAAAACAAAGCTATTGGCGCCCACTGGCTTAAGAAGGGATCTCTGACTTTGTAATGGCACGTCGAAATTAACACTCTTACACGCACACGGTTCGTACGCAACATGCTTTAAAGAACAGAATTTTACCCTTCATTCGCATAAAAGGAACCATTTTTTAAGAATAGGTCCGAAGATGGGCTTTATATTCCTCTCAAATGGCGTTTATCTGAAGAAATTTCGTGGGAGGTGTTTCCGTTTCCTTTCTTTAGCTATTTTTAGTTAGATGCATTAGTCTGATATAACCACATTTCTTCTGAATTAAATTCAGCGAGCCCAAGGCAGCACATTGTCCTTCAATTAGACAATTGCAGACGCACACTACATTTAATTCAAGTTCATAAACCGCAAATGAAAATAGATCAAAGCCGTTATTTCAGTTCTATGAATGCTAGGAAAATTACTTCGAGTCCAGCTAAGAGGTAAACATTGTACTGATTTCAGGTTTTTGTTAATGTGTAATTTTGCAAAAAAAACAAAGAGGTTGCTGTTTTAACTTTGATAAATCTTACCATTTTGAATCTTAGATTATTAATCTAGAAAACAAATGATATATAGATTTTATTTTGTCTTAAATAAGTGATTTGAACGCTATAGGGGAGTCGAAACGCGTTGACTTTTGGCATATTTGTGCCTGTGCTAAGTTATTTTACATTTCGTTCTTTTCGGCATTTCATTTGATGATAAATTTTAGGAGTAATCTTGTAAACAGGGGTTTCAAAAATTCTTTCCATAAGCGGCTGCCGATGGGTAATCGGCGGCCGTGCCGTTAGGCACAATCCAAACCCAAAAGCCTGTTCACAAGTTAAATAGACCGGCAGCAGTGAGAGGTTTTACAGGCGGGAGTAAACACTAGTAACTAACTTTTATCGAACCCCTGGTATATCATAGTTCTTCAGGAAAAAAGTTATCTAAGCGCAAACTAATTATTTTCACATCTTGCTGAATTTCTTTGATTGCCGAAATAGAATGAAAACTAAGTTTTGTCCATGCAGTTATTACTAACAACAATTTCGAAGTAAAACTTAACAGGTATACATTTGAAAGTCCCCTACATCAATTTCGGTCACGATGTACGGATTCTACAGCTAAACAGTTTTACATGGATTATCAAACAATGCATGCACAGTTTTGTATTTTATGCAGTTTCAACCATGCAGGAATGATGTATTCAGAGATTTAAATAAAAACCGGTTTCCAGCAGTCTACCTGCAAGCTAGCTCTCGTTTTTTGGTTTCGCCTTACGGCACAACCGCATATTGGCAGTTGCTTGTGGAAAAAGTGACTGAAGCCTCTGTTTGCAAGATTACTCTTAGAAATAATCACAACTGTTCCGCTTGCGCAAGAAGTCAACATCTCCCACGAAATCTTGCTCAGCAGCGTAGTCACAATTCAAAAGTAGATAATGTAAACAATGGAAAATTGTGCAGCTTTATAATTATGGCTCATTAACAAAAGAACTCAACTACTTAACTTTTTCTCATTTTGCTTTGTACCTTTCACTGTTCTTGCAACACTGCATCTGGTTGATAGCGGTGTACGGGTGATATAACCTTAGTCCATGTTAAGACTTATTTATTTGTCCTATTTCTTTCCATTTCCTCGTAGTTCTTTTTCACATTTTGACTTTTCTTTTCTCTTATGCTATCAACAACTTGTAGAAAATAAGCGACACATTGACCAATCAAATTAACTGGGAAGAAGCGTTTGTTTTTAATTTCAAAATCATCCAGAAATGTTACGTTAAAATCGATGCTCATTTGCTCCCGAGGGGATCAAATCGACGAAACTGGAAGAGAAACAGTTTACAGAGCATGAATGTGTGATAAACTTACCACATTTTGTTTAAGTATGCCGGCTATTTGAAGAGTTCAGTTAATATATTCATTGCTAGGGGACTGTCATGAAGCTTGAAAATGACAACAAAATGCAATGGTTATCACCTGGGGTATAACGTTTCTGAGGCAAAAGACTAGAAACGCCTTTAGCTGGCATAAAAATGGAGCCCTTGGTTAATAAGGGGTAATTTTGATGAGCTATCATGCAAGAAACGAGAACAAAATATTGCGTTTTTATGGAGTGTCAGATAGCATTGTAACACTTATTACTCAGGTGGTTGTTATCCATTGGAATAGGCGCACTACTTTTTAATGGTTTAGTATTACACGAATGTTGTGTCATAATGTTTTCTTCTTGAACGTTGACGATTAAATGGTGAAAAGTTTGAATCCAGATAAACCAAAATTGATATTATATTATTAAGCATACCAGCCGATGGTAAATATAAAATGCAAGTTATAATCGGTCTTTAAGAAGATTAGGAGATTACTCGTTCATTCAGTCCTTTTTTAGTAATTAGAATCACCTTCCTCTAACAACGAGGGGATAAAAACAATCTGTTTACTGAGTAGCTGGTTTACTTTAATTGTTTTTATCCTTGACCACGTATAATCGTAATTTATGCTATGAACAAAACAAACATTTGTGTCCGATGGAACACGAAGAGACCCGGCGAAGTATTTCTCAGAACCATTACAGACGTCAACCGGCATACAGCGAATGAAAGGAGACTATTTCAGTTTTATTTGTGTTGGTTAATGAGTGTGGTTTGAGGGGCCTCGGCGCATGCTGTTATCGATTCTCAGCTTTCGTTTTATTCCTACACCAACGAAGTTCAATATGGACTTAGATGTAGTCGCTGGAATTCATAAATTCATTGGAAACGCCACCTTCACGACACAGGCAGCGTTTCGGTCGAGAAATTACTCAAAGGTATTATTAAACTTTTCTCGGCTTTTTCTCTAAGAAGTGATTAATAGTAGCTATTTGAGATACTTAAACTTAATTATTCAACAAAACAGCGACAATAAACGACTCTAAAAATGCTACGCGGGCAAGTTTTACCATTAGCCCAGTTTCAGAAAAACACGCGTAGCCACAATGGCAAAGGCAGTGACAGAATCGTGTTTACTAGAAATTCTGGAACTGTACTTTTAAATCGGGAAATATTTAAAAGCAAAACAAGAGGTATGTTAGAAGAAAAATAACAGTCCTATTCAAACGAATTGTGGGCGAATTTTGCCCCTGCAGACTTCTAACAAAACAACACAACTCCCTCAACTGACTAAACTGCAAACTGCGAACTAAAAGTTTCGACAGTTATTACTGATAACAGGAAATTATCGATACAATTAATTAAAGAAACTAAATATCTTCGCTGAAAGTTGTTTTCTGACAGATTTTAATGATAACGAGCTTCACGATTCTACCAGCGAAACTGCTATATTATCAAATCAGACTTTTTTTTTGGAAAATTGAAACCCAGATTACGCATTCCAACTCTTTATCTTGTGATTCGATGTCATTATGCTGTAATCTCTATAGCCAATTCACCGTAGAATACAATAAATATGTTGTTTCGTCAGTTTTTTTCTCTTGAAAAAAAATTATTCCACAAAAATATTTGTGAGACAAAAACATAGTTTCTATAAATCTGTCGGGTTGTTGTTTATCACATAACCCTTCTTAAAAATAATGTCTCTCTTAATAAGACATTTAATAAAGGTTTTTGAAAAAAAACATTCTATCGAAACAGGTTAATTAGTTGAATCAAACACATCAACTGAGTGCCAAATTGCAAATCCTCTATGCTCCTTAAAATGCTTCGCGTACGTTAGGGAAAAATTTCTGCTTCAACTATTAAGAGAAATTGAAGTGGAAGCTATGAACATCTTTGATGTCTGAAACTCATTAATTTTTACAGTGACCACATTAATTGAGTAATTACCTTTATCGTGTTGAGAAACAGTATCTTAAAGAATATTTTATTTGCAAGTATTTTTAGAATTTCGCTTTAAAAGCCTCAGTAAAAAAAAGGTGTTCTTTCTTCAAAGCCGCCTTCTTTGAAGGGGGAATTACTCGCTTGCGCGATGCATTAATAATACTTTACTACCTCGAGAGCGAGAAAAAAAAACGAAGGAATGTTATGTAAATATGTATCAGGCCAGCACAACAAACGGAAAGCTCTATTTATTGCTAAGGATAAAATGTGTCGACATATGGCGCAACTCTTACCAGATGTAATTTTTTTTTGCTTTGTTTTGTTTTTTTTTTTATGAAACGATCTGTCTCACTCAAGTTCAAGTTCATAGAAAAGGAAACTAAATCTATTTATAATAATTTGTTCTAAGCCAATAGGAATTTGAAGGAAGCAAGTATATCAATATTTCAAAGGAAGCTGTTGTTTTCTAGTTTTTTCCATGGAATTCTCAACGAAAACAAAAAAAAAATCATTCAAATTTTACCTTCTAAGTTGTTTTATCGAGGTCGTATCACAAACAGACTTCCAAAGTTTGCGAAAGTGAATAAGTTGAATAAGTTTTTTAAGTCTATTGTTATCATTTTGCCGTCAGGTTTAAAACTAGAGTCCCAATCGTCTAATTGAAAAACATCAGTTCTAAAGGAAAATAAACTTGACGCGAGAAACGATGTGAAAATCACGAAAAAATTGAAGTATCATGTAATAGTTTACACCTTAAGCTTCAGAGTGGTGTCATGGATTACCGTTCGAAAAGGAGAACCAATTACTACAAGTCGTTCACGAAAACTTCAGGACAAGGACTCTTTCTTCCGGCGATAAAACGCGTGATGATAAAAACTAATAACAACTGCGTATTTTTCATCAATCCCAGCCGAAAAAAAAAAAAAGATGAAACTTGTTGTTTTGGAATATGTTTTGAATCACAGATAATCATAATTAACCAAAATTTTCCAATAAGGTCGAGAGAATTTTAGGCCAAGATGTTTAATAATTTACAAAACTGATCAAAATATAAAAACACGTTCAGTCTAGAAGCAACGAAAGCGCGCGACACGAGGGAGTGGGGTCTTCTTGCCAAAAAAACCGGAGTTGAAATTCCAGAGTATCGCCTCGCCAAAGACAAAATACGGCTAAGAGCTTTAGATTTGCAAGTGATGTTTCATGCTTTTCATTCTAAGTGGGCGGCAAATTTCGTTTCATCGTCTTCGTTTGGAATTAGTTTCTTCTGATCCAATGAAGCGTATTGAACTTTATACATTTTACTAATTATGCCTTCACACCTTCCTCTGAGAAATTATTAGTTGCTGACAGAAATTTCTATTGGCCACAAGTCGCTTTAAATTGCTTCTGACTTCTTCACGGCATTAACTCAATTAAATGTGTAGTGTACTTACTGGAGCTAAACGGTTCTTTCAGTGTTCATGCTTTCTCGACAAAAACAGAAAACATGCATGAATTAAGCATTGGGCACGAAGCTTGTCCTTTTCGTCATGACGCGTGCTTCCTGTCTCCCGTTGAAAAAGGGAACGTTTAGTTTCTCGACCAACCGCGTGTTCACTTTGCTTGAAAACGACGGAAGCGACAGCAGCGTAACTCTTCAACATCTGGGAGAAAGCTTCTCCCAACCATCATTAACGAAAGCGCAGTCCAGCGTCAAGAAAGCGAGGGTATGTAAACTAGCCTAGCCCTATTTTATTCGATCAGCTCTCTTGCATTTGGAATAACAACACATGAAAATCGAAACTTCATTTTTCATTAATAAAAAACGGCACGAAACAGCTTTTTAGCTTCACTGTTCCACGTGAAAAATACTTCGTACCCAGCTTGACCTCGTATACATCCTAGGTTTAGTTGTTGACACTGATTGTTCGACATGGAGAGCTCTTCATGAATCAGTGTGCGCCGACATGGGGTAATTTGTCGGTTATGAAACTTTTATGTCTTTTGTGTCTTAATTGTAACCTTTCCAGATGTGCTATTATTATTATGATTTGCTTCCATCTTTGTTCTTTAGAGATTAGACCATAACTTGTATTAGTCTTTCTAATTTATTCATAGCTGTGGTAATTTTGAAGCGGGTTCCGTGGTCGCAAAAGCTTCTCCTTCTTTTTAATTTAACAAGCTCACTGGTCCACCATCGACGGCACGTAAATCAATCTTGGTTTTCATATCTTTCAGGGTAATTTCGATCTTTACTTGTTGTTAAAGTCTGACTTTCGTTAATGACGCAAACATAGAAAGCCTAAACATTGAAAACGCAAGCAAGGAAATCGAATGTTTTAATTGTTAAGAACAAACCAAGTTTCCTGACACTTGAACTTGTCTCGCTCGAAGAAAGAATCAAAATAATATTTTGACCTTTCAAGATATCATATTAAGCATTTCTTTTATTAGAGGGTTTTTCCCAACTCGGACCAACGATCCGATTGAAGAGAGAACTACTGATTTTGAAGGATATCAAAATAAGGAAAGGAAAAAATTTTTTTCAAATGTACGTTTTCAAATAAATTTTTTTTCAAACAAATATCTGCATGAATAATCATAAGTTAAGCTAGATTTTTCTTCAATTAGGAAACTTTATCTTCACTTACAGACATCAACGCAGACATGTTGAGAGCGTGGGAAAGGCATCCTTCACTTGTCACCTTTTCATGGACAGTAATTGAAGAAAATAAATAACAAAATTAAACGTAAAAAAATCGATACTTTCAAAGTTTTTTTACTTGACTTTCAGTCACCTCTGGTACACTACGAAAAGAGTAGAGTTCGACGGAAAGTTATAATTGATTATTTTTTGCGCTTTGATTTATTAGCGACGATTAACCATCGTATCTGATGAAAATGAATAAACAAGAAAATGAATTTGCTTGGGTGGCATAAAACTTCCAGTCGTTGATCAGAGGGAGTGATGTGAAATGGCATCGAGGAAAAGGTCTTCAATAAAAATCGGAAATAAGGGTTTGGATGCTTTTTATGAGGCAAGTATCACGAAATAAAGGCATCATGAAAGATTCACGGTGGGCTTAAGGAGATTAAAGGAAGAAAAGAAAATTAAGTATAAAAATTAAGTTGCAGACGCGTTAATTTGTGTCGTTGTTGAAGCACCTTATGAAATGGTGTTATGTGTTTGATGGCGGTATACCTTTCTCAAACACTCCTCGCGTAAACGAAAGTCACTTTAAAAATATTTCTTAAGTTTTTCATGTTTGTTCTTTAGGGGTCGATGAGTTCATCGAGCGAGATCTCTTTCCCGCCTTATGAAGTCGTCCCTGCTACTCGGCCTATCATCGTCATCGGGCCTTCGCTCCGAGGATACGAGGTAAGTGTGTATACTGCCTTCGAATAAATCCGAAGTCAACCTCGTTAAAAACGTGGTTGGTCCGAACTTTCGCGACGAAAATTGACGGAAACAAATAAGAACCGAACAAACTTAGCTGCAATTTGAATTAAAGGAAACATGCATCCTCCCGGCATGGCGCTCTGCCTAAAACTATGGTTCTGCTGCCGCCTTAAATGGACTTTCTTTTGCTCGTCAAATTTAGAACACTTCTAAATAACGTTTACAATGACCTTTGAAGATGGCTTTTTTAAAACAGTTAATGAATAGACATTTGGTCGCAAGACCAAACATCCCTTTGTCGAGAAAATGCAAAAACAAGCTGTAGCTTCGGCACGAATCTTACGAAGGCAGGGCTCGACACTAACTCTCCAACTTACTAGCCTGGTGGCTAGTGACAACTTAGATGTTAGTAGCCCGATTTTTTTTTTTTTTTACAAGCCAAGCTTTGATATGTTGGCTAGGTCCAATAACAGCAGAATTGCTAGTAAGACTTAAAACCACAATGCAAACTTGGCGGTGGAGGTGTAAGACTTGCACCTTCTTTAGCAGGTCTCTTCTTTTTAGAACTATCGTCTTTGCCTTTTTCTTTTTTACGGCCGGTAAAACATCCTCTAATATCCATTATCGAATTTTGAGAAAAAACAAAACAGAGCGAATTTGCATGAGACTGCTTGACATATGGTCCGCATACCTTCTGTCACGCTTGACTGGTTTAATCAAACACAGCAAAACAGTTATTTGATACGATGAATAAATGAAGTTCATATAATTTGAACTGCGGTTATAGATACGTATGATGCACGATCCTCGCATCATACGTATCTGATTTATCATCACGGGTTTATTACGAATCAACTTAACGGCCTGCTCCCAGTTGGCTTGTTAGCTCAATTGGTAGAGCGCTGCACTAGTATCGCAGAGGTCAGTGGTTCGAATCCCGTACAGGCCTGATTTTTTTTCAGGTCTGATTTTCGCTGTTGCATAAATAGCGCTCTCTACTGCGAGGATCGTGCATCATACGTAAAACAGTTATTATCGCAATGAATTGCGCCAGTTTTAATTTTGTTCGATGGCCTTAGATTTTCCTCACATCGATTCTCTCAGGCTAGCAAATTATAAAGAAAAATGCAGCGATTTTCCCGTGAAGACTTTCAGGACTCTTTTTTGCATTGAAACAAAACTTCTTTGGAAGAATTTCAAGACCCCGAGACGTCATTGTAAAAACTGTTGAGATTTCTTCACTTACGGGCGCCAAGAAATGTTTCAAAACCAAAACATCTTTCTGAACGATCTAGCAAACTGTCGTTGGCGAAATTCAACAGCTAAAAACAGCTGATTTAAACGTCAAAGCAATTAAATATCTCTCATATAATTATTTCTGTAGTGGTAAGTTTTGTAAGTAAGCATACAACGACAAGTCACCCATGTGTTGTCACGCTAAATGGAATATTATCCCTATACAGTGCCGCACGATTTTGCGCGTGATTTTATCGGGAAGTTGATGTTTTCTTCAAGTAATTTCGCAACAAAAAGGAAATGCTTTTTTGTTTGTCAAATATTTCTTTCAACATAATACCCGTTTACGCGCCATAGGGCTAAAAGTAATCGGACCTAAATTTGCATAAGTGCCCGGTAGCATGATACGCCTGCAATGAATTTCCAAGAAAAGTGTTTGAGTTTGTGTCCCTTGAGAAGAGAAAAACTAGTTCGGTCAATTTCAATTTGTTTACTAGCCAAACTGGCTAGTGGAAATCGAAAACCACTAGCCAAAACTGAATTTCTACTAGTCTGTGGCTAGTGGGCTACCGTTAGTGTCGAACCCTACGAAGCGGGGGGGTGGGGGGGGGGGGACAAAAACATATTATTTCTCACGAGTTGAACTTAAGTTTGATCTTCCTGCAAGGTGAGCATTATGAGGTATTACATTACGCGTAGACCAGACAATAACAAAGCTGGTTTTTACATAGAAATAGCCTGGTAGAGTTGTCCTAAAAGTCCATAACTAAGTTGTATTCAGGGATTTGCCATAGTTTACACTTACTTCATCACCGATTTTAGCGGCATTTTTCTTGGAAATGAAATATTGAAATGAATGTGAACATGTTCACTTCTGTCACTTTTGCAGGTCACTGATCTTATGCATAGAGCTCTCTATAACTTTTTGAAGAAGAGATTTAGCGGAAAGTAAGTCAATGATTTTATGCCAAACCAAATATATAGCATATTTACAAGAACTATTCAGCAAGAAACTGGTGAATTACTATCGAAAATAACCTTTAACCCTTTAAATCCCAGATGTGATTTCATGTAAGTTTTCCTTTCAATATCCATACGTTATCCTGCAAACAGGTAACGAAAACTTATCGGGTAAAATTCGTTATCTTGATCCAGCTTATTAGGTGGCAACCGTAGCTACTCTCTTGTACATTTTCCAAGAAATTTCACTGTTAGTTGTAGTCAACAAATCACTTATCTTCAGCCGCCTTTCGGGAAAATGTGGCAGGAAATGCCCAGCAGTAACATTTTAGATTTAAAAATGTCAGTCTTACATATAGAACTTCCAAATAGTTGGGCTCTGTTTTGTCCACTTAAAAATGAAATATAACCATCAAATAAAAACAAACACAACAACAAAAACTTCACCCGATTAGCTTCTCCTACTGACACATTCCTTGTCTTTACAGAATATCAGTGTACAGAACTCATGCGGACATTGGTTTGTCAAAGCGATCAAAGAACAATCCCTCAGAGAAAGAAAGATTTAATATCACAAAGGCAGGGGGCCCACGAATGACAGGTAAGTTTACAAGATCAACTCTTAGAGAGCATACTGTAGTAAAGTAAAAAAGGAAGATTTGTACCTTCATCAAATGCAGTTATGCGGTTTAACACATCTCTCCGCCATATATTTGTTAAAAATAATCGCTCAAAGCAATCTCTTTCTCAAAATTTCAACAGCTGAAGTGCAGAAAGAAGTAGAGCGTATATATGAATTGACCAAAGGTCTTAACATGGTAGTTATCGACTGTGACGCCATCAATCATCCGTCCCAGCTATTGGACTGCTCGCTGGCACCAATCGCCGTATACATCAAAATGGAACCACAGATTCTGGAAAAACTTGTTAAGCTTCGTGGATCTAAACGTAAGAACCTTGGCGCTCAAGTCGTAGCTGCTCAGAAGTTGGCACAATGTAATGAGGTGAGAAGGATTCTAGTTGGATCAAAACAGTTTACAGCCCTTATACTGTGGCTCAAAGTCTTCAATTTCTCTTTATAGTGTCTCACATAACAGTCAAAAGAATAAAAGAAATGATCACTAACTACAAAAGCTCTTGATTGTTGAACAAAGTCTCCTTGTCAGCACCTTAGAAAATGCATAGAGAGCAGTATGAAGAAAATCCATACTGACGTTTGGGTGCAAAGGGTTAACGATACAGGTGTTTGTAACTCAAACTTTCAATCTATGACTCTAATTTTCATTCTTAAGAAATGGTATTATGCTTTCTTAAGATACACCTTGCGTAAAGTTTGCAAAACTGTTAAGTTCGAAAAGGTTTCAAGTCACCTGGAATATCCCAAAAATTATGTAGCTCTGAACGTCACCGGTGCGTATTTCTGTATTCATGTAGGAAATGTTTGACTTGGTTCTTGATGAGGCCATCTTTGAGGACGCCTGCGAGCACTTAGGGGAGTTTTTAGACCAGTATTGGAGGGACTTGCACCCGAATGATAATGAGGACGGGGCTGAGTCATTATCGGAGAAGATGCCTCTTCTCCAGGGACCCAGTCGAGTTCCTGCTTTGAAGGTACATGTGTAATTTGCATAACATAGAACGCAAACGTTATTAAGACCTGAGGGCCTCAGTGGGAGGCCGGGGGGCTCAACGAAGAGGATGGGGTGTTAAGCACGTGGAAGAACAACAATACGCGAGTGCGCAGATGGATGGCACATAGACTCGGCGTGATACCGCTGGCCGTTTACAGACAAATGTGCTCTTCTGGGATCCTGATGATCCTTTCTTTCATGCGCTCGAACAGCTTTCTCGAAATATTTTTGAAACATGAATGATCCTTACTCGCAAAGGTTTGCTAGAGGACATTTTCCTTACTCGCAAATTGTCAAAAACACTCGTATTTTGTGGATTTGTAAGGACTAATTTCAAGCCCTGGTTTACCGCTTGGGTGTTATAAGACCAAAACCAAAGCTATCACAACGACCAATAAGAACAAAGGAATCAAGAACCTTAAGAACCAATAAAAACTTAACTGAAACCAGGCCAATTTAAACCAAGCCAATTTCCCATAGAGAAGGATAATGCAAAATAGGCATGACGCGACCGGATTTAATTTTGCGCCGTTAACTCTCAATGCAGCGTCGTTAACTTACAATGAATGTTTCAGGGTGCACAGAGTTTAGCCAAAAGCCAGCAGGGTGTTGCTGGGGGAAAACCAGGTTCTCCATTGAAAGGTGCACAACAACAAGGTGGACAGAGAGGGACACAAGGCACAAGTGGCTCTCAAACAAACCAAAGGAAAATGGCGGTGAGTGGCAATGCACCGGATTTTGGTAAGAAACTCCACGAAGCTTTCCAGAGTTCGCAGTCGCATAAAACCACCGAGCCAGAGTATCATTCGAGTTACGGACAGGAACCGCATTATGATCAACATCATCAACATCAACAACATCAACATCAGCAACAGTACTATGGCCAGGGGGAGCATTACCAGCAAGAGCAACAATATGGGTCGGAAATGTACGGGCCCCAGCAAGGCTACACATCGGAGCCTTATCACCAGGGGTACCAACAGCAGTATGGTCATGACAGCCAATACGGCTATGGACAATATGGGCAGGACCCCAATGAGGGGTACTCTCATGGGTACGAGAACCAGTACCCCGACTCTTATTATGACAGGGAAGCAAGTATGGGGTACCAACAGCAATACAGACATGAAATGGATAGTCCTTACCAACAACAACAACAACAACAACAACATCAACATCAACAACAACAGGAGTGGTATGATGACTCAAGCAACTATTATGGACGAGATGTCTACTATCATTAACATTTTTCTTGTTGAACAGAGTCAGATCAACAGTGGGCAATCTCAATTTGATCACTGAATTTAAATTTGAAAGCCTACCAAGCGATAGGCAGAGAATTCACAATGGTTCAAACAAATTCAAGGACCATATGCCAAGTGGTATTGGATAGATGTTGCACGTTTTGTATTTGCCACAGCATGATCTTTTTCTTATTATGCGGAGCATTCACATATTTTGTCATGTGATGCAAAATGAAATGACACTTGCATGCTTTACAGCACTAAATTGACTGCATGAAAATAGACTTGACAAAGTTATCTCATGACAGTTATAAAATCAATGTTGATGGCTCTTCCAACAAAGCAAAGAGCTTCTTTAGCTGCCCATTTATGCTCACCAAAGAGTTGTCTTTGCTATTCAGCGAGAACTCCACATATGTATACAAAGTATGATTTGAGGACCTGTAACTTCCTGCCTTTTTGCTTGATCACTACTCCAGAAACAACTATCCCAGGAAAAGGAGTTTTACTGTTTTGACCACAACTTAGACTACATGTAATTAATTCAATAAATCCCAATAACTGAGCTGAAAGCTATGAACAAGTCATTTTTGACTTGCTGCCTGCAATAATTCTTTTCAGGTCTTAGTCAATGTAACTAACCTAGAATGAATTAAAGCCTAAAAAATGGCTTCAGCTAAACTCTTTTATCACAAAGCAGGGCTGTCAAATAATTGTGAATAACTGGATTGTGACACAAAGTAGGGCGGCACTACAGGTTGAATGCCCCTCCACAGGCTTGGGCTCTGGGAGCCAATAAGGCCCCAAAGCATTCTGAATAGCTGGCTCATTTTTCAGAGTAGACTGTGAAATGCACTGGTAGCTAAATTATTTTGAAAATCTTGAAAATGTGATCTGTAATGTTAAGTAACCAACAATATTCAAGAGATTTTTCAATGCACTGAACTTACAATTTGAAAGAGCGAGGAGCACTGCTCTTTTCAAGATGAAAACCCAAATCTGTCTAATTTAACCTTTGTAGTAGAATGAAAGAAAATATTCAGCAGTAGTTTTAGTAGTTTAGTCCAGTCTCACACTACAGCAATTTTTTTTAACCATTTGGTTGGAACAATTGAGTAGAATAGATCACACAACAAATAATGTTGTCCTGTTAATTATGTTAAATAGCTTTATAAAATAAAATTTTGTATTTCAAAGACAACTTCTTGCATTTTATTTAAATTTGTCTACTGCTGTCTGTCACAGAGAACAATTTCCCACTTTCACATCAAGCCTGCCCCACATGAGAGATGGAATTACAATATCACCCTACAAGCCAACTTTTTCAAATTATTCCTCTCTGAGTGATCGTAAACGTATTTCTTGAGCAGATGGCAGGCCAACAGTGAAAGTTATCCAGATGAAATAAGTGCTTTAGAGGCTTTATACCTCTGGCGAAAAAAAACTTAACTGCAAGTAAGCATTCGAGTTTTATTCATTTATTACTAAACCTACTCGCTATGTTTTCACATTTTCATCAATCTGTTGTGTAAATCTGAAAATGTTTCATACAGTAAATAAAAGGGTTTCACCAGCAGCGTCCTAAGAACATTTACGTGGGGCCTTTTTCTATCAAAAACACGTTGTATCAACCAAAAAAAAGGTGAGGTGTACTAACGCTGTTCTTGTGGCCACTAATTGAAACAAACTGCCATTTTTTCTAAATGAAAATGCGTCCGTATCATTGACCATTTATTTTTACGTTGTTGTAAAGTCAAACAACGCTGAAAGGAATCTATACAAGTTACCTTGAATTTATCATCAATCTCGGAAACAATGCGTAAGATGCTTTAACTAAATACCCAACTAATCACTAGCTCCTTACAGAAACAGGAGAGCAGCTAAAAACGGTTATAAAACTTCAGTCCTTTGTTCATTGGCGATCCAATCGTAAGGCACAAGCGAGTCTCGCGTGGGTCACGCTTCTCTTTGAAGCGTTTGGTGTGCTCGTGCAAAGCTCGTGACAAAGTGACGAATCGTACTTTGTACGATAATGTCCCGGCATACCGGTGATAAAATAAACAGTAACAATTAATAAATCACAGAAAGCATTAAGAGTTGAGCCATCGTGGAAATTATTTAGCCCAAGCCATAACCCTGACACTGGATGGCTTGGAAGAGTTTTCTCTTTAAGATCTTCTTCGAAGGGTACAACGGTATGCTCATCCGCTGACCACAAGTAGTTGCCATGGGTAACGCTTTCGTGTTTCCGCTTATGACATCTACGGTGATATTAAGTTCTGAAAAAAGAAATTGGATTTTCAGGGATACCATTTCCATACCACGCCATAATATCAAACAAGCGAGCTTCCGCTTGTCGCCAAATCTCAACGGTCTTTGAAGTCAAATCCTCAGCAGCAAACCTTTCAATCGCAGTCTCAACTTGGAAAATATCATAAGTGAGAGAACTTTGTTTCAGATATTGCTAAATAACATTAGGACTCGTGATTATGAAACACCAATACAACCAATACCAAACTTGAAAAAAAAAAAAAAAAAAAAAAAAAAAAATTTGCTTTAAGTACACGACTGAAGGAAAGAACACTGTACCTTGCTCCGGGTCCCTTCTGTCGGACGGAGCTGGGAGAACTGCGCTCCCTGTGCAGAAGTAAAGCAGCTGCTGTCGTTGGAGGGGAGTCATTTTTTGAACAATGGACCAGAACCACCTGAATAGGGTGTAAAGATTACTATTAATACTTAGTGCTCGTTACTATCTAGGTGAAATTTGTTCACTACAATCTGGAAGAATTAAGTATCTGTCAAAACAGTTCACTTCAAGAGATGAGATCAGATCCGAGAAGTCTTTCCCATTTTATCAAGAAGAGAACAAAGGAGCGAGAAGAGGGGGCGCTTATGAGAAGGAGGGGCACTCATAAGAAGGGGGGAAGATCAATCTTGTTAGATAGAGGGCACCTCGAGGGGGGCTCATCAAGGGAGACGTATCTTGAGGGATATGAGATGGGGGCTTAATAGAGGAGCTTATCAGAGGGGGCTTATCATAGGAGGAATATCAGAATGGGGTTTATCAGATGAGTATATCCCAGGGGTTTTATCAGAGGGGGCTTATCATAGGCGGAATATCAGAATAGGGTATATCAGATGGGTATATTCAAGGGGTTTTATCAAAGGGGGCTTATCATAGGAGGAATATCAGAATAGGGTATATGAGATGGGTATATCCCAGGGGTTTTATCAAAGGGGGCTTATCATAGGCGGAATATCAGAATAGGGTATATCAGATGGGTACATCCAAGGGGTTTTATCAAAGGGGGCTTATCATAGGCAGAATATCAGAATAGGGTTTATCAGATGGGTATATCCAAGGGGTTTTATCAAAGGGGGCTTATCATAGGCGGAATATCAGAACAGGGTATATCCGATGGGTATATCCAAGGGGTTTTATCAAAGGGTGCTTATCATAGGTGGAATATCAGAATAGGGTATATCAGATGGGTATATCCAAGGGGTTTTATCAAAGGGGGCTTATCATAGGCAGAATATCAGAATAAGGTATATGAGATGGGTATATCCCAGGGGTTTTATCAAAGGGGGCTTATCATAGGCGGAATATCAGAATAGGGTATATCAGATGGGTATATCCAAGGGGTTTTATCAAAGGGGGCTTATCATAGGAGGAATATCAGAATAGGGTTTATCAGATGGGTATATCCCAGGGGTTTTATCAAAGAGGGCTTATCATAGGCGGTATGAGCAGGGGCTAATCAAAGGTGAACTAATCGGAGGGATGTTATTGGAGGAGGCGGGTCTTGTGAGGAAGCTTACGGAAAAAAATTTCCTCCTACAACTCAACTCAAGGACTGACGATCATGTCACCACTCCTTACAATGTTGTACGTGGTCAAGAAAACAAATGGCGAGAAAGGAAAAAAAAATGAAAAAACTAATAGATATTGTCTTGAAAGAACAACTTCTCAAGACTAAGGTAACGATTATGTAGGAGGAATATCAGAATAGGGTTTATCAGATGGGTATATCTCAGGGGTTTTATCAAAGGGGGCTTATCATAGGCGGAATATCAGAATAGGGTATATCAGATGGGTATATCCAAGGGGTTTTATCAAAGGGGGATTATCATAGGCGGAATATCAGAACAGGGTATATCAGATGGGTATATCCAAGGGGTTTTATCAAAGGGGGCTTCTCATAGGCAGAATATCAGAATAGGGTTTATCAGATGGGTATATCCAAGGGGTTTTATCAAAGGGGGCTTATCATAGGCAGAATATCAGAACAGGGTATATCAGATGGGTATATCCAAGGGGTTTTATCAAAGGGGGCTTATCATAGGCAGAATATCAGAACAGGGTATATCAGATGGGTATATCCAAGGGGTTTTATCAAAGGGGGATTATCATAGGCGGAATATCAGAATAGGGTTTATCAGATGGGTATATCCAAGGGGTTTTATCAAAGGGTGCTTATCATAGGTGGAATATCAGAATAGGGTATATCAGATGGGTATATCCAAGGGGTTTTATCAAAGAGGGCTTATCATAGGCAGAATATCAGAATAAGGTATATCAGATGGGTATATCCCAGGGGTTTTATCAAAGGGGGCTTATCATAGGAGGAATATCAGAATAGGGTTTATCAGATGGGTATATCCCAGGGGTTTTATAAAAGGGGGCTTATCATAGGCGGAATATCAGAATAGGGTATATCAGATGGGTATATCCAAGGGGTTTTATCAAAGGGGGCTTATCATAGGAGGAATACCAGAATAGGGTTTATCAGATGGGTATATCCCAGGGGTTTTATCAAAGAGGGCTTATCATAGGCGGTATGAGCAGGGGCTAATCAAAGGTGAACTAATCGGAGGGATGTTATTGGAGGAGGCGGGTCTTGTGAGGAAGCTTACGGAAAAAAATTTCCTCCTACAACTCAACTCAAGGACTGACGATCATGTCACCACTCCTTACAATGTTGTATGTGGTCAAGAAAACAAATGGCGAGAAAGGAAAAAAAAATGAAAAAACTAATAGATATTGTCTTGAAAGAACAACTTCTCAAGACTAAGGTAACGATTATGTGTGACAGCCGCTAAGTTGAATAAGTAATCAGCTGTTGTTCTAACGTTTCCTACCGTTTAAATCTGTCAAGGATATCGGTAGAACAGCCATTACTGTTACTGAACGTCATCACAGAGCGAAGACGGTTGATATCGACATCTGTCGTGCCTCCGGACAGTAAAAGCTGAAAATCCTACAAAGAAAAGGAGGAAAAAGGACCAAGCATGTGAATCTAGGCGTGAAAACTTGAGGCATCGAATCTAAGTTTCACCTCACGCGGCAAACAAGACGTAATATTGACAAACTGCTGGTTATATGACTGACGGCTCACCTCTGGTGTAAGAGATGTTAGGAGTTCAGATGGAATGACGTCATTTAGTCCACTCCTCATGGCTCGTAGTTCGTTCTCTACACAGCCGATCATCACCTTGGTGGCATACAGTCTAAACAAAGAAAAGACATGAATTTTTTATTGTCATAATTATCATTATTAAAATAACGATAATGATGGCAATCATAATAACAATAAAATAAAATATCAGGAGCTTTTCGCTTTCACAAGGTCAATACTGCATCGAGAAATCTTGATGTAAAGTACTTTGATAATTTCAAACCATTACACGCCTTCTAAACAATTCATTTTGAAACTGTTTTAAACCCAAATAACACCTTGTCACGTAATTCCAGTTCTACGAACTCACTGAAAAAGTAACACATAAATGTTGCTACAACTGGCAGTGAAAAGGCTTCGAGCTTCTTTCTTACTGGGACTCCAATGGTGTCTCCATAATTTTGTGCGTTCGGACACCCCCCCCCCCCTCTTCCATCTCAAAATTCTATAATAGCATGTCAACATATTGAGGTAACACCGTTGCATCAACCAATTCAGCCATTACATGTATGTCCCGTTCAGACAACAAGTTTACCCTTTACCTAACATATTTGAAGATATTGTCAGGCGTCACCGGAATCTGCGAACCTCCAGGGATGAGTTCTTCTGTTGTACCGCCCACTGACGTCTGCAAGCGCAAAATGATATTATAACTGGGTTATTTTCTGATCTATCGACATGCGTGTATCTCTGAAGAAATATAACTATCACTCTACGAACAGCGGTCGGTAACTAATCACTACCCGATAATGGGGGAAATTCGTGGATGTGGGCGCGACCGTACAATGGGACGAAACTTCCGATCACCGTAAGACCAATATGTTGTTTTGACTCGTACCTCAAAATGGCAGCAGTATGTGGCCTGAAAGCGTTCTGAGGTCATCAATGGGTGCGTGGTATCCAGAATCATACTACTGAGTCCCTCAAACAGGTCAGCATTGAAAAACGCCAGGTCCTCCCAAGTCACATCTCTAAATAACAAAAAAAGAAACAACAACAATATGAACAGAATATTGCGATCTGTTCGATTATTGCTGCGACTAGTGTAGGAAGTCGCTCTGTCAGCGGTTGGGTACTTTTTACCTTTTTACGAACGCAAAGTCCAATTTTTCAAGCAGGCATTGAAAAAAAGGTTTCGACAGTTCGAATTAGGAACTCATCGTGCTTTAGAGTCTCACCAGACTGCCAGCTCGATTTCTACAAAATTTCTGGAAAGCTTGAAACGCCCTTAAATGATAAAGTTACAGTATTTAAGTTCTTTCCAACAACAGTACCTTTCCAGTAGAAATTTAACCACGTGTCGGCTGAAGTTCAATGGCACAGTGACACTGAACCAAAGGCTCAAACCGATGAAACGACCAATGGCGGTGAACATCTTAAGGCGACGATTCTAAAACAAATAAAAACAAGGTTAGTTTACAAGTTCCTAAATTTCTGGGCTAAAACGCTCCGCTCTTTAGTCCCTCTCCCCTCAGGAGTACTCAGAGAACAAGATAGTTTGACGCAAACTAATCAAGAAGCTTCAATCAGAGGCTGAAGTAATTGAGACGCACAGAAAAGAAGAGGTTTTTGACAAAGCCAGGTTTTGCAAATATCATAAGGCGACCAATGAGATCTCGGAGTGTTAAACTAAACAGACTTCCTTAAGCACGGGCAAAAGCCTGGGATCGAGTTAAGTTCGGTTTTAGTAGTAGATTTGATTAGTTCAGAGACATGTTATGGAAGCAGCCAGCCTCGTTCCCAATAGTGGAGAGTCTCCACGTCTCTTGTTTCATTGCGCGCCACGCGGCTCGGCCGTCTATTTAAAAGACTCAAGCTAAACAAAGCGGTTTTTTCCGCAAATGCATGGCTCAATCAAGGTAGGCTTAACTGTGATAAAATACAACGAGAACAAAGTTTTCGTCCTTAACAAGTGCTGCAAGGAGCATATACTTCTCCAACAACAATGTGAAGCTAGCCAGAATTTAAAGGCATCGTATGCCATGTTAACATATCATTACCTTGATATTATTTTCCTCTGGAGACTTGTCAGAATAAGCAAATGGCTTGGGTGCATAGAACCCGCTTTGTTCCGGCAGCTTGCCTGGCTCGTGAAGTAAAGTCGTGGTTTCAACTGGAAGCTGAAAATAGGAAATGTGTAAAGCAAAGGACATTTATATGCATCAACGTTCGCAATCTATCGTTTTAATGGAATCTTTAAACTCAGCTTGTCTATAGAGCTGAGACCATACGACGCTGCGACGAGTAGGACAAATACATGCAAAGTTTGCAATCTTGAATCAAGTGGGGCGCACGAACGCGCGTTATTTAAGCGGTAAAAAAAGGTACATTTCGTCGACTTTGCAAAAAAAGCGTTCTGGAAAAAGCACTTTTTAATCACGAAAGAACCGTCCATTTCATTCGACTAACAGTCGAAACGTCAAAATCCAAATCGCAGAGTCCGAAAAACGACAACACTTCAGTCCTGGTGTATTTCACCACGATTAATAACAACGATAATTTTGGCTACAAAAATTACCTTTTCGTCCGTTTTCAGGGCATTGGCCATGGCAGCGAAGAATCCCCGGTTCACACCAGGCCCGGAGCCCTCCTCTCCCTCGAACTTGACTCGAAGGTTGCTGTAGTGACATGTGGACATCTATGAAAAGAAAAGAGAGGAGGGGAAGGACATTTCAGCATTGCATTTAAGAGAGCCTTGAATCACAAAATGATAATCTTAAAAACGACGAATTCCAACAAATGGCCTTAAACATTACCTCGCCGAGTATTCTTAGAGTATTCTCCTGTATCTTTTGTCTTTTGATTGTCAGAGTTAGGGTGGTGCTGACCCTCGCACCCAGTCCTCCATACGATCCCATCTGTTGCGATTCACTCGAGATAGATTCACGGAGATACGACGCAGCTCGGCGGAACCTGAGCACCAAAAGTATGGTGGAGTCAGTTTGTATAAAATGGTCGAAAAGATGAATTCATCTTTGAGAAAAGAAACAATGAGCGCATGCCTACCTTGCTAATCTTCCCGCCACACCAGCGCGGGCCGCCAGGAAACTTTCTCGTTCGGCCCCAGGCCCATCTGCCAGAAAGAGGCGGGAAAACAAATCCACAGAGATCTTCCACCTGCTTATCACTTGATCAGGAGACCAATTTGTTACTAGGGGGGAGGGGTAGGTATGCCTGTTGAAATATAAACAACGAGTTAGCATCACTTAAGGCTTGGTTTTCCCCAAAATGTTCAAAGAATGAGTTTTATTTTTAAATTTAATTGGTTGTAAAAAAAAAGGCGTGAAAGTTTTTTCCGGCAAATCACTAAGCAAAGTGAAGCAAAATGAACGCAGCCCAGGATAAAAAAATGAAATGCAATCGAAGATTTCTCTTTTCATTTAGTATCTTATCGCAATGACAAGGCTCGATATGTTTGGACGCGAACGAGGGAAACTGGGTCTAGCAAAGAAAGGTGAGATTTACAAGAATTTAATAACTAATAGAAAGAAAAACTGGGGAGCGTTTAACTCGTTTACGAACTTCCATCACAAACTAATGCTCTTGTTCTAGTAAGAGCCTCTGCCGAAAAAGAAACCAAAACGAACAACTTGAAGTTCAACCACCAAAAGACTCTTTTCTTTTTTACAATCTATTTCACGCGATTGACCCGAAGCCAGTGTTTCTATCTGTTACTGAAAGTGGGCAATTAGTGCAAACAGTACTTACGATCCCATCGCGCTAAACGTAGTGGGTAGTCCGCTTTCCTCCTCACTTTCCTTTTGTGACGTCAGATTTGGGTCCTCAGACTTCTGACGTGCCAAAGTCACATTATGAGCGAACACTTCCCAAGATGCTTTAGGTACCTTGGGGAACTTTTGCTGAATTGTATCTTGCAGACTGGTCAGAAACTTCTCTCTGTCACCGTGCATAACGTCCATACCAAAGAACTTTATGATAGCTTCTCGCTCATGGCTATGACGCCGCCACCGCTTTGATTCTGTATTGGGTGAAGACTTCGTTTCCAGGCCCAAAGGTCCATCTTCGGGCTGCGAAGGCTGAGAGAAACTAGGGCTAGAGTCATCTCCATCGTTGCTTGTCATGGAAATTCTACGGTCGAGGGTTGAAGCCAGCCGAGGCCAGTGCGTCATGGAGTAAATAAAGGCGTCCAGAACATACACAGTATGCTCATAACTAAGAAATTAAAAAATGAGGCCCTCAAGACAGATATTAAAAAAACACAACAGGCCCCGGTTGTTCCAAGGGTGGATAACAATTTCCACGGATACATCTCTACCAGACGGATACCGCAGTACGTTTTGGCATCTCTCATCCGCTGGATAGCGATTTTCCCTTCGGTAGCTTTATGCGCCCTTTCAACAACTGAGCCCAGTAGTATTTTTCTTTAAAAGAATAAAATGCGTGAAGCATCTAAAACCTTTTGATACCTTTTCCACCTTTCATGTGGAAAGAACAAGGCCTACCAACCGAGACAAACGTTTGAAGGGTAAATATAACAATTAAATTTTTAGTGAAATCGGATGTGAAAGAACCTGAAACTTCTTAGTAAGCTATCCGCTTATTACAGGCTTCATGTAAAACACTTGCCTAACTATCGACGTTTGCCTCCTCTTAATAGGAGTGTCCGCTGAGACTATGTCTCTCAAACAGTAAAAATGAAAAAGAAAAAAAAAACTTACCAAAGCATATCCACAACAGGGAGCGAGTCCTTGTGTTCATTATTATGAGCCCTTAGCAAGAACATCAAATATTCTTCAGGAGAAGCCCCTGGTATGGTCGACATAGATCTTCCCAACAAGGCCTGCTCTGCGTCTTCAGGCCGCCGAAGAGACGCAAGATATCGCTGGAAAAGAAATATAATATACAAAAATTTTACAGAAGAAGGAAATGCGTACGCCAAGATAGGGACAGGACTCGTAAACATGATTTCCCTCAATTTGAAATAAGCGTCCTGGGCGCTAATTCGAGGATTACCGTTAACCTTCTAAACCCAAAGGGTGACCAGTATCAAATCTTTTTTCTATTCTTTTTTTTACATTAATACTGCTTAACCATTCATTACGGTTATGAGAACAAGGGAAATGATCGCCAACCAGAGAAGCTTGGATTTTTATAGAAATATTCCTTGTCATTACCAAATGAATTGGATGGAGAGGTGAATAGCGAATATAGAAACTGTTAGGGTACTAAGGATTACGACAGTGTATCGTGAGATTGTTAGTTGTAACGTAAAGACCAACCTTGGTATCAAAATCTTTGCCCATTCGCAACTGACCCTCTACCACATCAAGCACTCCAGCCAGCCACAACCATGACCTCTCGAGGACGGACATAACATGGTTCTGAACGGACTGACGTTCTTGCTGGGTTATAGTAAGGGAGGGCAGCATGGCACTCCCCTGCTGTGTAGAATAGGTGTCTTTAGTGAGAGTTGTCATGAGGACCAAGGTTTCCTTCACCAGCCTCGAGAACATTCGAGTCAAGTAGCAATTTCCAGTATGGACGCTGGGAGGCGAAACGACGGGGGCCGCCCATTGTGGAATCTGAAGCAGAAAGAGAGGGATATCTTGAGCGTGTTACTTGCGAAAAATCACTCAGGAAGATAGGAAATTTGGGGAAAAAAAAACAACGAAGAGAATAGCAAAGACAGGAAAAAAATAACAAACACAAACGACCACATCGAACACAATCATACCCCAAAGGTATTAAAAAAACATTTGACCTGTCGTTGTAAATGATTGAGTTGCCCTCTTTCAAGTGTACAATGAAGCTCAAGTTTATCCTGGAACTTTCTTAAGACTTATAGGTGTTCGAATACGCAAAGAAAATCAGATCCCCTCCGCTGGCTTACGGAATGCGTTATTGTAAACAATTTCGCCATGGGAAATGGATGAGAATTTGAAATGAAAGCAGGGATAAAAACCAATCTGTCGCTGTTAGGTATGCAAGGTGAGCTTACTGCATTGATTTCCCGATCGAAAACTTCTAAAATGTGCTTGGAATTCCGGATTTAACCACGGGGTGCCTAATTAGATTATGTCGTTACGTAAATGACGATGTTGCGATTTTCACAAAGTTCAGCCTGGTTTTTCCGTGCGGAAATGAAAAGCCCCAAAGTAATTTTTATATCCTCGAAAAGAACACTATTTCCACTTATCATGAGCTTAACCTGAACCGATTCTGAATTATACCGCATAAGGAAAATGATAATTGAAAATTTGCTACGAAATGCGATATTTGGATTTTGAAATATTGTTGATTTTAAAAAGCGTTCCGTGATGTCAAAATCAAATGAAACGGTCCCGTTTTAGACTTAAGCCACACCTCAATCCCTCCTATACAAATCTGTCAAATTGATACGGGCCTGTTCTCTTTTGCGTTTTTCATGAGCAAAGTTTATTTGCTTCCACTTGGGGCACTGATTTCCGCCATTTTACGGCTACTAACGCTCGTTTCAGTTTTCGTGAATTTTCTAGGATAAAGAAGCAAGTCTGGGAAAAAAAAAAAACCTTGCCAAGTTTCTGAGTTCACTAAAAGGTACCTCTGGGCAAAATATGAAGGTTTTCAAATTCTCGATCACGTGCCACATTTTCCGATTTTCACTCGGTCGATTAAAACATTCGCTCTTAAGGTCACTTACGGTACAAATACTATTTTTCAGCTTTTATCATTTGCGACTTACGTGAATATGTCCGGGCAAGTTGTTTCCTTCAATCAAACTGGCAACTCGGCCATCCAGAGCCCAAGCATAGGGGTGGTCATGGGTAATCCCTGTCGTCACGGAAACAGACCGCTGATCTCGCTCGTCCAGTTCCATGTCGCTGTCACCGTCGCCACTTAAAGCTCCAACGTGATCAGTTTCGTCAGCAGAATCACTGTCGCTGTCGACAAGGGAGTTCTTTTTGCCATGTACCCTGGAAACTTCAAAGGGAGAGGCCCTGAGGGGACTTGGAGCGTGCTTCTTATTAGCGATCCCAGAAGGTCCTTCAGAAATGTCTGCTAGTCTGATACCACGGCACGCTGAGGAATTCTCTGTAATATTGGTTTGTGAAATCCTAATGTAGAACACATAAAAATATAAAGTCAAACACAGGAAAAAAAATTTAGAGGGAAACCAAAGTGGGTATGGACTGCGAAGGCCTCTAAATACGGCTCCTTCTTAAATGCACTCTGCTTGATTAACCTCCTCTCTAATAAGCCCCCATTTAAATAGGCCCTTACCCCCTCCTCTTCAATAAGCGTCTCTGCAAGGAAGGAGAAAAAAAGTATGACCCCCCACCCCTCCTTGGAAATATTGAGAGAGTTTATTCTGGAAACATTATTCATACGTTTCACCGAAAAAAAAAATTATCGAGAAAAGTCCAAATCTTTCGGGCTAAGTTGGATTTACAATAGTGGATTAAAAAAAAAATCCATTTTGAAGCTGAACTTACCTCTGAGCTGTCCTGAGCGGCGGATCTTGTGGTCTGGCACTTAAATCATGAGGACCCACTCGGATTCCTGCAATTTATAAATTAGGTTAAATTTTCCCAAAAACTCTGTAAAAGGTATGATTGCTGTTCTTTGGAGTTTACATTACGCACTTGTGGAATTCTCTCCGTAATACTTTACCTGGTCTAAATCGGAACCTTGCACCGGGAAATCCATTGGGGTTGGGTACATTGTTACTCACAGACGAACCAGTAGAGCGAGCTTGGGGTTTAGCCACACCCTCACGAACGGGAAGGACAGACGCTTCAGCAGCCTGAGTCAGCTCGTGAACAGCAAGCCATGAGAACGAGCGAAGGATCATTCTACAATCATAACAGGATGTGACGTCATTGATAAGAGCGCATGTAAATAGTAAGAATACAGCGAAACAACACACACATACAATGAAACCTCATGCAGTATATAGTCACGTAACGCATCGCATGACGAGTGTCCTACTTCATGTAGAGATGGTGGAACAATCACACTAAATGCGTTGAGGCGTCAGGTAAAAAATAAATCAAAGCAATTCCAGATTACTTTCGACGAAATTCAGTTCGAGACTGCTCTTCCTCACTAACCTGACTTTCTTCTTAAACTGTACATTGTCCCCCTGACTGCTTCTGGAAGTGGACGTTGAAGGACTGGACCCAAGGCGAGTCCGGAGGTCGACGTAAGACAAGCCAGAGCGACTGAGATGAACAGCCAATTGACGTATGACAGACCGCAGGAACTTCATCCCCACCATCATGGCGACATCTGCAGCACTTGGATCGCCTTGCAACTGGGCGATTCGATGAACAGCATCCAGCGTCAGGTTTTGGGAATGCTTATTCATCTCATCGACAATCATCTCCACAAAAGTCATCAGGACAGCTTCATCAGAGTGAGAGAGCAACTCAAAGACAAACACATCCATGATGCAAGAATCTACTGGGCTACATCGAGATGGACCTTTTCGGGGTAAGTCACCGGAACCCCTTGGCTCCTTCGTCATGTGCACATCTGAGTGCACCGATGAAGTGCCAAAAGGGTAGTAACCCAGTACCGTTGACACCACGGAGGGCCAACTTTGTATGAGTTGTATCAAAACTGGTAGACTTTCACCAGGGAGGTCATCAGGAACAACTGATGTACTAGGAGGAAATCCTATCAAGTCAATACTCTCTGCTGCATTTTCGCTAGCTACATCCATTGGTGTTTCGTTTTCACCAGATGTCGACTCATTGCCAGGCAGCTTCTCCTTGTCCTTCTCGTCGCCTGTCTGAGGATTCTGCGTTTGTTCCTGCGGTTGTTCAGGCAGCTGACATCGCCTCTCCAAAGCCTGCAGTGTGTCCACGATGCTTCGGAAGCTGCTTGAGATGTCGTCTAGCTGGGCTAGAAGGTTAGTTTCCAGCATGGTGGTATCTGAAACACCAGTGATATTGATTTCTGTCATTATATCGCCTTCCTGTGGAGAGCGAGAGACATCTTGCTGGGTTGCCTGTTCTCGCTTCACGGGAAAAGCTACGTCTTGCCCAAACAACATGCTGCCGTATTTAGTGAGACGCTGTTTTTGGCTTACGCTAAGTTTTATCCAACGAGAGTTGTTCACCAGGAAAGCTAAAGCTGTCTCGCCCTCTCTGTTTGTGGCTGTGGCAATCTGAAACAATGTAAGTCACGTGATAATACGTATGATGAACCAAGAATAAAAATCAGTAAAATGCACTTCTCGACTAAAACTGGCCAAGGATAGCTGGTAGGTAAGCGCAATACAGATAGCAACCTACAGAAACAGTAAATTCTCAGAACCTACGCATTGTGAACTATGGAGTAACGAAGGAGAATTCAAATTTCGATCATGTTCGCACAAGGACAAGAAGTTTGCGTCACAAGATGATGAAGATTCGCTGCGTCGCTACGGTTTATTTCGATATCGCTTGTAAAACACTCCCTTGGTAAAAATATATCGCTTCCCAACCCTCTTGATGCTGATGGAACAAAACATTCCTTGACTGCGAAAATCTTGAAAATTGACGAAAAACTTCAATTACTCACCTCTGGATATGGCAAAAGACGGCACACAAGCTGGCATATTAATCTATCTTCTCCTTCCTAAAAAAAAAAAAAGAAGAAAGAGAGAGAGAGAAAATTCAACACCGAAAACAACCTCAGTAAAGGAAAAGGAGGTTTTAATTTACGCTTGCATAACGTTTTTTAGCACGTGAAGTTGGCGGGCATGAAACCATCTCGGGTCACATTCGATAAGCATGTTACGCATAAACGACGTATAGCTCAAGAACTTAGTCCGCACAATGGCGCCAAAAATGTTCCGCTAATTATTAAATTCCAGTTACAATTAGTTTAAAAAAAGAGGCTGATTGATTCACTGCAAACAGAATAAGATGAGGCACAACATGTGTGAGTTACTTTGGGCAGGTTATTGGAACCAAGTCCAACATGGGTTCTGGTTTTAGACAATGAATAGGCCAAGTGGTTCTTTTTTCTTGACTGGAATGTTTAAAGCAGAGCAGTGTAAGTCTTCTTGATACTGTTCATGCACAAAAATCAACACTTACACAAAAATTTGATTTAGAACACATACCAAACAACAGCTAAAAGTTCATGCTATAACCGGCTCTTTAAGTTCACGTTTCAACTAGTTTTCGCAAAGCTGAATAGCTTGAAGAATGTTATAAGCGGGCAAGGGCTACATAAGCACTTAATGCCTCAATAAAGATGCGATTGTTGTTTTTAATTACTATCGTTATTAGTATTCCTATCAAGGTCGTCATTATTATTATTATTATTATTATTATTATTATTATTATTAATACAATCCTTGTGTCATGATTACAATTATTACTACTGCCATCATGATCATAATTTGTTATCATTATCATTCACTATTATTACTATTTTACCACTGTTATCATCATCATCATCAATATCATTATTACCTTCTGGCTAGGTTTAACACTGGTAGCTGACTGTGACTTTGGACTAATCTTGGGTACTCCGTCAACATTGGATACATTATACACTCCCCCCCTGACACCCACCTCCATCTCGTTCTTCTCAGACGCCTCGTTTTCCACCTGGAGATTAATCCGAGGCTAAAATATTAGTTACAGTGATGAAAATATATCTCTAACAGTTTAGGTCGCAATATGCAGGAAATAATCCTTTTTATTTCCCGTCTCAGTTACACCAGGATGTACTCTGCGAGTTCCGTTGGAATTCAACTCTACTTTTGTGCCGAAATCTCTGTTAAGGACAAATAAGTGGTTTTTTCCTTTTAATTGCCGGTTAAGACCGGTGTTGACGACAAAACGATGATTTAAAATTGACTCGTGTTGCTTTCGACGTGCGTCAGTCATTCAAGCCGTTACACGTCACTAAAAATTGTTTCCTGAACCAGCTTGACGCGCTGCAGGGATGTAATAGACACCCCTTACTTACTAAACGAGTTCGCGGTCTGTATAAGTCAAGAATCCAAGAGTCGCGATTCGGCCATAAATCGAAGGGGGAGAAAGTTTGTCCGCAACTGGACAGTACAGAACTCGATCTCGAGGCCACCTGGTCAAGAAGGGTCTTTGATTGTAAGGTAGAGCTGAGCTGTAAGGAATTACTTTCTTACAAGATTTTAACTACAAACCTCAGTGAGTTTGACATGCAGAACATGTTGCACCAAGCTGGCGAGTCCACCTTCAGGTGCTGACATCTCAGTGGACACCATATGATGATCCATCTCAACCAAAGCTTGTCTCAGTTCTTTAGGATCAGAGAAAGTCACCACTCCTAATGAAAAAATAATAATAATCAGGTATTCAAAAAGCTCAATCGAAACATAGCGGTTTTGAATAACAAGGCATCAGAGAAGGCCAGGAATTTGAGTTTATATAACTCCTGCAGAATTATTGCTCCGTGATCAAGGGAAAATCAAGCTGCACAAAAGAGAATGAAACTCAAAATAGGCTATGTATAAAAGGCATTACCTCTCAATTTTGAACTTAACACAACTGATCTCCGGTGAATAAAGTGACATGTAGTTGACACGATAATTAAGTGTTCCATTGGAGAAAGAATTGAGGGCGTAGGGGATGTCATCGTTGAAACAGCATTCGCACTAGATTCGCGCGCAACTCTTGCACACCTAACTGCTGGCTTAAAAGACGCTGGTTATGCAGCTTATCTTAAAATACCTCCCTTTACACAGTTTTTGCTGTTATTATTGTTTCGTTATCTTTTTCCATTTCGTCAAAAATAAAGACATTCACGACTCTTATCCCAGACGCACCGATTCGATATCCTTTTCGGTAAGTGGCTGGCCTATCATCTGATAAATAATTCCTTACCCGTTAAAGACTCTCGTCGACTGCTGACGACGGGAATCCGCCCTCCTCCCTCCACATATCGCCTTGACCACGGATTTCCATTCCCACCAGATGTGGGTGGTGTCAGTAAGTTACCTTTCTTTGCCTCAGTGGGTTTCTTCTTGTGCGAATTCTTCGCTTGCATAGCGAAAAATTTTTCAGTAACCTTATACTTTGGGAACTTCGCGCGACAGACCTAAAAAGAATACACAAGACCTGAAGTCCTGACGCAAGGATACTTTGCAATTTGGTGTTCAAACAAGCAATATTTCTCGTTGATATTTTCCTTTCTACACGTCCCGAAAAAAGACTTTTCGGAAACTCTTCGGGGGATCTGGGGGGGGGGGGCCTTTATTTTTATATTTCCCGACCAGCGGCCGATAATAGTGCCCATTTGTCACTTTTTTTTTCCGAACATGTATTGATATTCTCATAAGAATTGGCAATTAATTTCACCTTTCTTCCCTCCATGTCCATAGGTGGTATGGTGGCTCTGTAAACTGACGGATATCTACTTTGAAACAGCTTCAACAGAATCCTTGGGGTGTAACTGGAAGGCAGGTTGGTCACAGTCAAGCTGTTTCCCAGTCCACTGGGGGAAAGATTCTCTGTGCAGGCAACGGCGAGAGCATGAAGAGGTGTCATGCCATTGAATGCTCCTGGGAAGATCATTTCCTTCAAGGAGCAGTTTTCTGTGGAATGCGAAAAATGTCACAAGTACAATTACATCATCTTTAATAAGTAAAACCTCTATTTGCCCTTTACCCCCGGACATCAGTGTACAAATTATCCACACTGTTCTCTATACATTTCCTAAGGTGCTAACAAGAGGAATTTGTTCAACAATCAAGAGCTTTTTAGTTGGTGATTATTTCCTTTACTCTCGTGACCTTAAATGTGTGATTCAGGGGTGATATTGTAAGGAGAAATTAGATGTTAGTCAATCTTAGGGGTTAAAGCTTTAAAAGCCCTCTCAGGGGTTTCAATACTGATTTTTTTCCATCAGCGCCTGCCGATGGTGTTATTAGCGGCTGTGCACGGAAAAGGGGCCGTAAGGGAAACAAAAAAGGAGCTTTCGTTTAGGCAGTAACTGGCTCTTATCGAAACCACTTCCTCTGTGATATACATTGTACATTAGCCATTTATCCTTCGGGTGAGAAAGAAAATGTGAAAATCTCTTACCCAAGAAGTCAACACGTTGCGTCTAGTTTGCTAACCATTACGATATGTCATAATATCTAATTCTTCGCTAGAAACAAACAAGCAAACGAACAAAAAGTACACCCTAACTACAGCCACTTCTACTGCTATACCTTTGTTTTTCTCCACAAAATCCAGAATGTACACAGCAGCCTTAAAGTTGTGGCACTGGATAGCTGTCATGAAAGGAGTGTTCCCACACGCATCTCGTCCTCTCAACTGAAAGACAAAAACCAATATTTCTTCCACATGCAGTATGGCAGGATGGTTAACGACAGCGTTAATCTGTGCAAGCTCAAGGTTACAGTCACGCGTTTCTGCCGACGGTCCTTGTTGCAGTAAAAACAGGAAACATTTTTAATCTGCTTTCCGTTGTTGACTAGGTCTCAATCACCATTTTGAAACATGTGGTTAATTCATGATCAAAACTAACCAGACAATAGATGGCCTCAGATGTACTTGTAGTCAATATATACAATTTCCATGCATATCCCCCATTTTTTATTCATCACAATACTTGAATAAAAAGAAGACGATTTCAGGAAAGAAACAGGAAATTATAGAATTCTCGCAATATTTGCTGTATATCAAAGAAAAGCTTATCTGAAATGCAATCCGTGATCGTTTTTAAAAATGAAAAGGGCGTAATTTGAATGAGTGTCTTAAAACAAAACCAATGTAGCTGCGTGTAGTGGACATGGCCTTTTTCTACTTGAGTCAAATTATTCGCAGACTGTGTGTAATTTAAAGTGCGTGTAAAAGTTCATGTAAATTTTACGGGTGCGTTTTGTTATTCCTGAGGCCAGTAATGTACTAACAGCACCCAATCAGAGCAAAATAAATATCACCAGGAGCCAATGAGAACTTGGAGTAAAGAAAAAAGGGAACTTGTCCAAAAGCGCGGGAAAACGCGGTGACAAAGTCGCGTTTGGTTTTAGTTTTAAATCTGATTGGTTAAAAGAGTGGCAGGACTTCCATAAACAAATCTCAGAACGTAGTTAAGCAGAACCAATGAAATGTTGAATTACTTTTGACGTTCAATTGAAAGTTGCTCGGAAAAAATGGGCTTACCATTGGCACAAATTCTTTGGCAAAAACAGAATCGTTCAGCAATATATGCAATCCTCTCACTTCTGTTGGCAATTCTTCTCTGCTCTCGGAACCTTTCACATCTTCTGGCATTTCTTCTCTGCTCTCGGAATCTCCTTCAGTAGGTAAAGTTGCTTCTGAAAAACAAATAAAAGTTACACCTTAAGAATAACATAGCAAACTCAAGTCCATGTTTTCTTTGAAAAGACAAAAATTTAGCAACAGATTATACCTGTACCCTTACTGCACTTCTTGAGAATATTATTGAACCAATCTCGGTTCTCAGTAAATGTTGGATTGCTACAACAAATGTGCAACAAATTTTGATTTGAGGTGGTATGCTGATGGAGCAGCTGTAAAACTCTCTTGTTGATTACGATAGTTTGTCCAGCTGGCTCTCCGTGAACTTGACCGTTAGTATCAGCGATGGCAACCTTTTTGGATCCCTTCACCATGCTCTTGTTAACCTTCCCGATATCTTTGCTGTTGTTCAGCTGTTTTAAGAAGTTCAGCGCTTCTTGGATTCGTTCTACCACGCCAGATTGTACAGCTTGTATAAGGTGTTGCTCTTGGAAAGCTGTGAGAAAAAAGGAATGGCGTTTAAAAACAAAAATTGGAACATAAGTATGGTTTATTGGCGAAGTTTTGTCCGTCAAGCTTTCTATTGTAGATATTTCCCAAGTGTTTTGTTTGGATTAGTTTTGTCTGCTTTTCTATGGAACGTGATAAAATCCACAAAAACGTAAAATATCCCCACACATCTTAACCGAACAACCTTATTCTTTCAATGGCGTGGGAAGAAATAAAAAAAACGGCTCGAAAAACGAAAAGGGCTAGTATCCCAACCATCTTGACCGTACAACCTTCGTCAACTAAGGATTTATAACATGACCAAAATATTGTATCAAGGTTCTCGAAAATAAGTTAATAAAACTCGTGAATTTTACTTTTCACTTTTTACGGAGATTCCATTTCAACCGGAAACACTGAACTTAAAAAAATATTTGACATTTTTAAAAGACATAATTCGACAGTTCTTCTGTCATCTTCAGTTATAATTTTTACAAAGTACAAAGCTGAATCTAAAGTGCAACTCAAACTAAACTTTGTACTTCGTAAAAATTATAACTGAGGATGACAGTAGAACTGTCGAAACATGTCTTTTAAAAATGTTATATATTTTCTTAAATTCGTGTCAATCTGCTCCTATCTAAAAAGTGAACTAAGATCCAATTCATGGACACGCCACTGCCAAACATAATTTGAGGATTGATATTTTCATTTACACTTACAATTGTAACAGAGACAGTGTTTTAGAGAAAATCGTCCCAGAAACAAAATTATACCAACCAATAAATGCTATCAACACTCTTTCAGGTGAAGAATTCTCTGCTGAACTGTGACCTAGTCTTGTTCCAAGACCGAAACTCTGTACTGGAGGAATATCACCCACATTCGGACTTGACAACTTGGTCCCAAACGGTCTTGGGCATAGGCAGCCGTTGACATCCGTCAACAGAACAATGTCATAATCACTTGAAGAGTGAAGCAAAGGAAATTTCTGGTTGGCACTATGGAAGTTACAGGGAAGAAGTCTGTTCAATATTGATGATTCGATATTTGGCGTCGTCTGAGTTGAGTGTAAAGTATCACTGTCACCATCGTCATCATTTTCGTCACTACGCCTCCTTCTCTTTAGCCCAATGATCGGCTTTGGAGAAGTGTCCGAAGGCACCAAAGACACTGGTTCAAGGGCACCTTCCTGGCTTTGGATGGCCTCAGCTTCCACTGTACAAGAACCATCGTCAATACTTGAGGTAACGTTAACATCTCCACTACACGTGTACACCTTACTGCTGTCCACAACTTGTTCCATTGCTGGTCCCATAAAGAACGCTTTCTTATCTGAGAGACGCTGCACGATGAGAGAGATCCCTGTTGATGTGGCTGTCATGGCCACTGGTCTAAATCCAGAGAGAACATCTTTGCCTACCGATCGTGGTGAGCTGCTGACAACACACTTTGGTGCATGTTGAATACAACCTCTATATAACGAACTTGTTGATAAAGATCGAGTTAATGTACTCCCTTCAGCACCCTCGCTTGGTACTGGCTCTAATTCGGATAATTTGAAGACACGTAGTGACGATTCTGATGGTGACATCACGTTTGCGACCTTCACGATAACATGAGGGCCATCAATTGCAGCAACGGTCCCCAACAGTTTGTTTTCGCTTTCAAGAAAAACAACATCTTTGACCTCCCAGATTTCAGAGCCATTACTTGATACATGTGAGAACTGAGCCTTCCTTCTCACACTCGTGTGAGGACTGGAAGATCTTGCAAAGTCCTTTTGGCTGGAAATGAACTCTTCTTCAACAGTCTTCGCTCGTGAAGAATTCGCCGCTGATATATCTATGTCTGTTTGTACTATTCCACTTTCTGGCTTGTCGCTAGAAGCACTTCTCTTGTAAAGTGGTTCAACCTTAATTTTTGTCACAACGGTGCTCGTTCCTTCTGGTGACTCGTGACCAATCAGACGCCCCACTATGGGTCCCCTGACTTCACAGTATTTGTAAACTAAAGCACCAGGGAACCCAGGAAAATGCTGACGAAGCTGAACCTTCTCGTTGACACCGATATTGCTTGATTGATTTGTTGCCTTGCTTAACTTCTGCCTAAAGTTTTGGCGTTCTTCTGCTGGTAACAATCCCCTAAGAAAAAAAAGCAAGTAACCTTGAGTGATCTGAGTAAACAACTGAACAAGGCTTCTTCACAAGTTTACAATCACCATAATTAACAATCATTCATAAAAGTGAAAGTAAAAATCCACTTTTTGACCGATACTAACTGAAGGTAAAAAAAAAATTGTTTTAGACTAAACCTTACCAGAACTAATAAGTTAAACAGAAGTCTAGGTGACTGGTAAAGCTCTCAGGCATGTGCACATGTGCACTGCTGACCTATTGCACATGTGCATGACTGTGCAATAGGTCAGCAGTGTCACTTTTGCAACCTCCCAAGAATAGGAGACTGATTACTGATCAGAAACACTTTCTAAGATTGTAGCAGATTTACTTAAAGTTTGTGCAAATTTGAATCAACCAAAAATAATCTCTGACTTTCAAATCAACAATTTGCATTTTCAAGGAGACAGTCAAAGAATGCTTTCAAAAATGGTCTTCAGAACCACAAATAGCCTTTTCCAAGCTTTCAGTCAGAAAACCAAAGCATGATACAGCTCAAATCAAGCAAATCTATTGCTACCACTCATTATTGGATTAATCTGTGAAGCGATGCGAGGTGTGTGTGTGTAACATGATAGCTTTTTCATTATGTGAATTTTCAGTTATCAACTCATCGCTTTCTCAAAACCAAAAAAAAGGTCTTTGTATCGCACAAGAATGTAACATAAAGGAAACTTATGACACTGAATAACAGACACATAAGTTGCTCATTTTTTGTCTGTACACTCACAAAAATTGTATGTGCACATCTGACTACCCTGCATCTGAGTGTATGAAATGCATCTGCTAAGTTACCATATACGCAAGCAGCACTGTAGTAAACTGAGCAATATTTGCAGAGGATTGAAAAAGCAAGTGAGGTTTGGGTTGAGTTGAGTCAACCTGATCAAAACCTCCTTTGTTTCCCCCCCCCCCTCCCCTGCTATCTCACCATTGTTTTGCTAGTTCACTCTATTTTATTGACTTAATGCCTGGAACAGGTTAAAGTTTAAAAGATTGATGATACAACTGTACATTAGCAATCTGTACACAATACTTTCTCAGCATGTTACATTGTATATACATGTATCAAACAAGAGGCAAAAAAAAAAAAAATGGCATCAAACTCACCACCAGAATATTTTACCAGACTGTGTCATCAAGCCTGAAAAGAATTCACTACAGCTGATAGAGACAATTTCCTCTCCCTGAAGTTCAGCAAATGCACGTGCAGAATGAGAGAGCTCCTGAACTAGGGCAGGAGGATCTCCACAATTTGATTCTAAGAAGGACAAAAATCAAAGGCTTGATTTATAGGTACACTATTCGTGTAAACATGTACTGTTAATTTAAATCCAAATACAATTATCTTATGTATTCTTTATCAAACGAAATTGACAGTAAAAGTCAAGGTTGACAACCAGAAGCTTCTTCAAACGATTCATGTTTGTTCTTCAAACTGTTTGTTCTTCAAATTGTTTGTTCTTCAAACTGTCCTAAACAGGCACCTGGATTCTTGAATTTCAAATACATGTACTTATTCTACATTTGTGAAATTTTGTGGTCTTAAAGTGCATATGACACGAAATTTTTTTTCTCTTGTTTCTTGTAGTTTGATATCTATAGAAAACATTTTTGAGAAAGGGGTAAAACCATGAAATGGAAAGCAAATCAAACACAATCTTTGCAAGGCTGCTATACAGTACATTGCATGATGTCAAGTACATTACATAGATGTACATTAACTGTTTGATTTGTAATAATTGCTCAGTAATGGGTATTGCAGGTACAAGTATATTCAAACAGTCGAGGCCTAAGAATTATCAGAGGCATAATTATGCTTGTACACACATGCATCCCACAATTTTTCATTACCAAGAATACAGCAATACAGTCTTCCATTACAATTGTATTTTGTGCATCACATTGACTGAACACACACCTCTGAGAAGCTTATCGTAAAAGGTACAAATCTTTCCACTTGAAGTCACTAGTGAGCAGCGCACATTTGATGATGCCAGAAGACAAACTTCTTCACTGTCCAGCCCTAAAGCCTCTCCTAATGGGTGTGGTTTGGCCAACGGAAAGTAACTGGGTTCAAGTGAAGATGAAATCTCCATAGCAACATCACAAGCCACATCACTTTCATATGGCCAGTGATAAAGGATTCCTGTTCCTTTCTCAACCAGAACAAATTCTGAATGCATCGCTGTTATGTGTGAGAAAGCAACTTCTTGACCCTGAGAAAAGGGAAAAAAAGTGTTTGCTAGAATTGTTTGAAAGCACATACATGTAAAGCAGTAAAAAGTACAAAAATGTAAAGAAAATATTTTGTTAGTAAATTCAGTAAATGGATTATCATCATAAAACAAAAAGCTTTTGACATCCCATTCAACCCTATCAATATTGAGCCCCACTCTATGGTAAGCTTCCCCTGGGTTTTTTTACTGAGAGAGTTTATTTCCTTTATATGTTTTTCTCCCAGCTGCTGCACACGCAAGTTGTTTCAAGCTTATCCAATGACAAGAAAAACCACTAATTGTATCTTATTCTCTTTCTCCTTAGAACAAAAAGTGTACTTCTCTGCTGTGCAATATTGTTTGTGCCCCATTTTGATAAGATGTTTGGTGAGCTGATTTGAAAAGTCATGAAAACAGTGTATAGTTAATCAAGAAGCACAAAAGGAATTTATCACACAGGTCAAAGATTCAGTTGCCATTGAAGTATCAAATGCATGTAACCTTCTTTAGAACCCTCCTGAAAAAGATTTGATGCATTTCTGCAAATATTTACACCTGTTAATGCAACAAACTTAGAGCTCAACAAAAAAGGCAGTTAGTTCAATCACCACTGATCTTTCTTAAGAGAAAGCAATTCAGTGAAGACAGTCATCAGAAATGTTCATGAAAACTTTACATGGAATAGCTTCATTGATGATGCTTTTAATTCCCTAATCTTCTTTCCATTTTTAGTGTGTCACTAGCAAAAAGAAAATCAGACTCATTTCCCAATTTGAAACAGAATTGTATCCACAATGCAAAACAATATTTTCACACAGACGTGTAGTTGGAGGAGAATAGCATTATTACTGTTTACGTTCTCCACATACCGGTAGTTCCCTTTACGCTTCCAATGGTTCTGACAAAGACAATTTGTTTCAAAATCAAGAGCCTCTACAATATGAACCCTTTCATACCCAAGATCTCAGAAGCAGTTCTTCTCACTGTCTGCTATACAATTCATACAATGTTAAATTGGAGAATTTGGCATTGGATCAACTAATAATCCCCTAATTGGCATTTTTCTTTATTCTCATCACTTGTCTGCTTGATTCTGTGTTGATGCTGTTAGGAGAAATTCTGTCTTGGTCACTCATTGGAAGTTCAAGGATTCATGATTATTTCCTTTATTATTATGACCCTTTACATTTTGGTGAAACTGTAGGGAGATATTAAAAGCTACTCACTCTTGTACTTAAAGGATTAAGAAGTAAAGCCATTAGGGTTCTAGACATCTTAATATTTAAACAATAGCTATAGCTATTGAAAAATTGAGCTTGGAAATTCTGTGCAGTAGCCAGAGAGTTTTCCAATCTCCAATACCTAATAAACACCATGCGCACATGAAATCAGATTCTAAAGAGATCAAAACCAACATTTTTTCAATGAAAATGTCATGATGGGGACAGTTAAACAAAAACCCCTAAATGAGGTATTAGGGCATGCAACTTCACTCACATTTTCCACTTCCAGCCACTCCAAGTCACCAATTTCAGGATAGCAAAAATCTGCATCACTGCAGCTTGTGGTTTCACTATTCTCACCAGTGGCCCTCTCATCCTTCCGTTGAAAATTAGTTCTTCTGGGCCCTCTGGGCCCTCTGGAAAACACATACGCACCAGCTAATTGCTCAGCAAGATGAGCACGAACAACATGAGCTTGGAGTGGTACAGAAGACCTTCCAGACGTCCGATTTCCACGGCTGATGTATGGTGGAAATTGTTGCACAGAACCCACCACTGGTATACCATATGGAGGCCAAGGTCTGACCACTCCAGGAAGATTTGCTGCATAGAGTGTCCTGTGAAGAAAAGTGGGTCTAGAAACGGACCGACGAGAATTAGAACTTCTTGATGAAGCCCCTGATGAGGAATTATTTATGGAAACATTTCCTGAAGAGTTTTCCACCTCTTGACTACATTTATCTTGCACATTTGGTTTGGAAGTTCCAGCTGTTTCTTTGTTTTCTTGGTTAGTAAAATCTGAAGTTACTGAATCGTCCCCAACTGTACAACTTTCATCAGGATTTACGTTTTCATCGGTATTACAAGATTGCTTTGATTTATCTTTGTTTGTTTCGTGACTGCTTGATCCACCATTTCCTGGAGTATTGTTTGTTTGTTGTAGGTCCTCTCTTCCTGTCTGAGTTTCTTGATTAACTTGAGTTGTGCCATCATCAGCACTTGAACTAGGACCTGCTTTTGCCGACCATGGTTTTACCACACTTTGCCTTGTCCGATCACTAAGTAAAACATCTCCCGAATCATATCCATCGGAAGCACGAAATGACAAATTAAGAGAAGAGGTTGCTCCTCCGTGCACCAACGACCTGCCTGGTGAAGTCCTCTTTGTCCTGATCTCTTCATTCAACTGATTTTGAAGTTGTTTCGCATACACTTCGTCGCTTTTCACCTGAAATATTGGTTCCTCTGAATAGTCTTGTGAATTATTCAACGTCTGTGTACTTTCCGAATTTCTTGAAACACATTTCATCCTGCAAACACGGCCATCATGAAAGAGAAATCCTATAAACGCGGGGCCAACCGCAACTTGGACGATCTTGCCCGTGCCAAAGTCTGGCAAAGTGACACAACTTTTCGCTTTTTCCAAGTCGCTGTTACCGACAGTTGATTCATTCAGGACCTTCTTAATATACTTGAATATTTCATCTTCAACGGTATCTTTGGATTTATCCTTTCCTAAACGGACGAAAATGATGCGAGGAGATAAATTTGTCCTTGCATCAAGTTCGTGATAGCGATCCGCCATACTTTTTGGCTTCATAGAAGGCGAAACTAGTTCCAGGCTCCGCGCGACTGGAAAAATGTGCGTGTAATGCACGCGTGATACTCGAACAGAGTACAACCTCCTTCGCATTAGACGATTGCACTCCAAATTTGTAATTTGGGATCATTTTGTACGTAGCCATAGCATGTTTGTTTCGTTCTTTGGTCGTTGTTCAGCTTGTTGTATTTCGGAAGTATACCGATGCTCTATGCCATAGTCAGTTTCCTTCTTAGAGGAAACAGGACCGAAAAAAGCTGCTTCATGTGCATTGATTTATTGTGCTTGAATGGTTGTGCCATTCCAGTCCATCACTGCGAAGCCATTTCAGGTTACCTTTTTTGGGATAGAGGACAAAATTGCTTTAAATCCAGTTGTCCTTGTATTAAAAAACTGATAAACGCTTTTATATTTACTTCTTCAACGGGGGACGCTGCTAATGAGTTGTCAAGCAATTCCTTCTCAGTATTCATTTTGTTTATCTGACACTCAATCGTACCACATTAGGATATCATCTGTCACGGTGATTTGTTTCTAAACAGACCCAAGACAACATGAAAACTATTTTTTGTAGTAGAATTTTACCATTTTGATTTTAAATCGAGTATGGTTTTCAAGTGAACCAAAGCTACTTCAAATAGACGATAGAGAATTAAAAGCAAGTGATCAAAACATATCATTCGCGCCCACCTTTGCCAATTCTTGACTTACTAACGAAAACATAGCTTAATTTCGCAACAACTAGGCTTAATGGTTTTTCAAACCAAGTACAATTTTCAGCCTGAGGCCAGGTTTGAAAACAGGTGCGGATTTCAAAGGCTAAGTGTCTAGCCCACAGAACCTGCCACGTTTACGGAGGACGGACCCAGCAAGTACAGGGGTGACTTCCTACCAAGATAGGAGCTCCCTCGATCCCCCTACAAGTCCTCATCTGCTTTTCCAGGTGTTGGGAACATAAATATTCCTCGTCCGCCCAGTCCGTCGTCGGGGCAGGAAAATCAAGGCTGATGTTTAAGCCGCATGCAACATTCCTGTCATTTAACTGAAACAACTCTCAGTTTCAAGAGAGTGGTATATTTGATTGCACAATCCTGGAGAGAACCTCGTGATTTTATTCTTCGTTAAAGATAGTATATTAATGAAGAAACAAAGTGATAAAATAGATACATTAATGAAATAAATAACTAAATATGAAGAAACAAATAATTAAACGAGAGATGGGTTATTATACAGAGAGTTAAAGGGTTATTAATGATTGAAACCTTAAAAGCTCTAAGTAAAGAAGTGGAATTCTCCTTCTGAAATGCTGTAAAATTCCTTAAGATAATTTCATGTGTGACATATGGGGAGCCTCTTATAACTTGCAAGTTCATCTTTTTTTGTCACTTACTGGCTGGATGGTGCATCAATCTTTTAATAGAAGTTTCATCCTAATCACTTCTGAAATCATTCTATTATCCGTTGTCTCACACCACTTCCCATCCCCATGCCCCCTCCTTTCATTCAGCACCAATGAGATTCGTTTCTTGTAGTTCGAACATATCCTCCTCCGAATCACTCTACCCTATTGTTGTTGTTGTTGTTTTTTTTAATGAATTCCTCTTGAATGGGACTGCTTCTTTAATTGCAAATTGTTCGTTTGTTAATCGTTCGTTTATAATTCGTTCGTCCCTTCTGAAACAGCAGTTGTAAGCCGTTTCCTAAGAACTTACTGATCACCATAATTTCATCGTTCCTAATCTCATATGTGAAAGTATCGAAGCAAAGTAACAGAACCACAACCATCGCTGTCAACAGTACGTTATCACCCACCCCTCCCTCTCCTCTCAATGCAGCCCCAGCTACTCCTCCCAGAGGCTTTCACAGAAGAACCGAGTTCATACCACTTAAGAAGCTCAAGGAAAATGGATACAAAAAGCAGAGAGTCAACTTTGAAAATCGATCGAAGAGCAAAATAAAATTTCCCATTTCGCCACGCAAAAACTTTGCCTTGGTCATCTCAACACGAAGCTTCGACAGGGGCATTGGACAAAAAAACGCCCAAGGTGGATTTTGAGACCTTCGATTCGGATCCTGTCACGCTCTGCTCAGCTGAGGAATGCACGAGGTCGAAGGCATGTTGGCGTGACGTTGAAAGGTCTCACAAATGCGAATGTGACGGGGTAGAATGCAGGGGAAGCTGGGAACTGAGTGTTCATGTTGGAAATGAAGACTATAAGGATATAAAAGGTGGGTCACATCACATCATGCGAAAATACAAACTTCAAGGAAAATATTTCTGACGGAGTACCCTGTGAGCTAATTATGACCCAATTATGGCCCAATAATGGCCTAATAATGGCCCCGTAGTGGCCCGATGATGTTCAGATCACCCACCGAATGTTTTAAAATGGAAGAGTGCTGGTAAATGCTTTGAACCTACGATAGCGGAAAACGCGACCAAGTTGCGACCAGTTTTGTATAAGATTGGTTGAGAAGCACGCAAGTTTTTTAATTTTGTTTTGTTTTGTTTTGTTATGTTTTGTTTTGTTTTGTTATGTTTTGTTATGTTCTGTGTTTTTTTCTTTTTTCATAATAAGAGAGTACAGTGAGGCAACTTGACATTTTTTCCCTTGTAGATGTGTTTGAATGGGTCGTCATTTCCATCTCCCCTACAAGTCTTATTGTGGCGATTATTGTCCTTCTCTTAAAAAGGAGACTGGGTCGCAGTAACGTCAGGCCGTTACACGTACGCACTGTGTTATATTACCAAAACGAGCCTGTCGAGAGCGCATCCCCCAATCTAAATACTGAAAACCGCCTCATAAGAGATAAGGCCGGGTGCCGCAGACTTGCAGATCCAGGGGAAGAAAACATGCGCTATATTGATATTAGTGGCGAGATAAAACGAGGCAAATAAGATCATCGAGACATCGTAGATTGGATTGACTTATACACCGACTCGGAGATCCCAGAACACTTCATGAAGAAGCAACGGGGAGGAACCATTCTTTCATCCCGACCAAGTCTTCAAAGGACCATCATTTCTACTGACAGAGACCTGAAACGTTCAGCCATTAATGCTGCGGAATTTTTATGGAGATAGGGCCAGATGATGAATCAGAAGCTTATTGAAGTTGTAAACGTATTTGCATAAAGAGTAGACAATGAAAATTAGTGCAAAAATTACATTTCAGTCGAATAGGTCTTGAGCAATGGAATAATGATTAATTACTTCAATTTCTTCCATTGTCAACATTTTTCAAAGTAGGAAGTTATTGTATTGATTAGAATTCTATTAAATTACGAACATTCAAATTATGGCCTTAGTTTTCTTGTTCGTGTAAATGAAAAGTGTACAACTGTCGCTCTCCCCTTTGCATCTATCTTCAGTATCTTGTACCCGGCATAGGTATCTGTGAGTATACCTTGAAAGCTTCGAAATACATCACCATTACTATTTTGCATCCCAACCTCCTCCTACGCAATGCTGATTTCAGAGCTTCTAGTCTGATGGAAGATTTTAGGAGAAACAAAGGACCCTGTTTAGGGAGGGGGTCTAAAAACAGCACATTGATTTGTTTACGGGTGAAATTTGTTATAAACGCATTTTGTATTAAAGGTTCCCCTAGACGAGAGCGTAATTGTTATTGTCGCCTACGACAGAAAAAAAAATTATAAATTAAAAAAACGTTGATGAATAAAGCAGGACATGTGATGTCTTCTTTCAAAGATAAATTGGCGGTAATAGCGAGAGCTGCTCTGCCCAAAAGTCATTGTCGAAACGATGAATTCTCGTTCAGTTCTCGATTAAAAAGGTTGTTTTGTCCAAAATACAAATTGCCTAAGGCGAAGCTTTTAAGCTAGCATTACATGGAATTATTAATTATTGTTCCTCTGCATTGCGCTCTTTAAGACTCGTGAATTATTCCTAGTCATTCTAAGCGTCATAATGATTATTTGCGGTCATGCGTTCTGTGAAAAATAATCAATTATTGAGTCCTCGAGACTCTTCGCTTCGAAGAGCATTTTTTTACCTAAAGTCATATAGCAAGAAAAAAAACATTTTCTTTAGACAAAATTTGAAAGATGATTCATACAACATTTGAAAAATGCACAGAGAAGTCGACTTCGATTAAGCTTCAAGGAGATGTTTTTCAATATTAGTGGGTGTCCATGGAAACAAAATTTTAGAATATTCTAGTTTAAACAGGTGCTCGGTGGCATACGATTAAGTCACAGACCAAAATGATAAAGAATCCCTCTGGAATAAAAATGTCGCCGAGAAAATTGCACGTATAGTAGTATCGACGCAAAACCATCAAAGCTAAATTTAAAGAAAATCTGGATGGAACGAAAGTGGTTTGAAAAAAATGTCTTCCTGACGAAAACTTTTCATTAATTTTCTGCTTAGTGTAACAAAATTTGACGAGAATTGAAGAGTAAACACCCGATTAAAAAGGACGGTGACGTAAGAGCTTACGAGGGAGAGCAGGTTACACGATTGTTTCGAGCGAATCACAACGTAAACATTTCCCTCAGCCAATCTTCATAAAAGTAGATCGAAATCCAGAAAATTGTAAACAGGTTGGATGTTGTAGCGGATAAGGCAGTCCAGACAAGAAGAACTCAACTTGCAGTTTTGCCTACGAAATTTTATCCACAAAAAATTGGGTTTTCAATCGTTTTTCCCGCTTATGGCTAATGACTGTGCGATATTTCCACCTCAAATGAGCGGATTGCAGATTTTCTGGCCTTCCAACGATATGTATATGGGTTGCAGCCCAAATACGCTGACACAGCTGCAAGAGAAGGTCTTGAGATCGTTATCTAAGAGACAAGAGGATGAGAATTTACAAGTGGTTCCCGAAAACAACAACGTTTTCAGCGAGGATTCCTTGAGTTCCTGTCGATTGACGCGCGAAACCCAAGACTTCTCCAGCTCAAATCTGCCGCCTTTTTATCAAGACGAAAACAAACTCAGCGTTCATTTTCCATGGAGTCCAGGATTGCATAAATCACCGTTATCGAGTACGTGTACATCTTTAGAACCCTTAAGCACTCCCACATTTCCGTTTTCGCCGCTTTTGAGGAGTCCAGGTTTTATTTCGGCGCCCAGAAGTCCACTAGCCATGATGGTGTTAAGCCCATTTGGACGTAAGCCTTCCGAAGATCTCTCCATGTACTTGCCAGAGAATTTCACTCCAGCAGCGACGTTAGAGCGCCTTGAGCGATCTATCACCAGTACAGTCTTCGAGTTTCCTTCTGTAGAACGAGATCAGGATGAAGCCAAGGAAACAGAGTGCAACGGGAACGAAAAGGAAATTGCTGACAAGATGGAGAACGACGTTGAAGGCATTAATTTTTATGGGGAGGAGGAAACTGGCTCGTATTTAAACACACGAGAGGTATTTCTTGATTTTAGGGGTACCGAGTACTTTGGAGGTACTGAGATAGTTCAAGACAACTTTCAAAAGATGCCTAATTTGAAGAGGAATAAGGAGGGACAGAAAAAAAGAACCAAAAAAGACAATATCGACTGTTTCCTAGGGATTGGTTTTAGGAATGGACTCGAACGAAAGCGTCGAAGCGAAATGAATTCTAAATATGACAAGTTGAGGAGATGTGTACCCGAGCTGGAGAACAAACAGAAAGCTTCGAAAATATTAATTCTCAGAACCGCGGCACAATACATCAAAGAAATACAGAAGCAGGATGAACTACTGAGCAAGCAAAAAGACTTAGAAAAACGCAGAAATGAGGAACTCCTGAAAAAGCTTGTAAAAATAAATTCGTAGTCCAAGCGACAAACATGAATTTTGATAACTGAGGAACTATCACATTTGCTGATATTTTGTATTTCATTAAAATTTAAAAAAAGCTACCAACAGACGATTTTTGTATGTCTCATGTCTTGTTTCTTGTCGGCGAGGCTAAGAGAATTTCTTTAAATTAATTTAGACAGCATTCAAAATGCTTTTACTGTTCTTTACTTTTTAAAACTTGGTGACAGAAGAAAGTGGGCAGAGTTTCGTCCTGTCGTAAGCGTCTCTGGGTAACGTTAACTTTGGACAAGCATTCCGCCCACACGGACGAGAACTTTGGCTTCGAAACTAACTTTGACGCCAAACAAACTATCAGACTTCTTGTCAAGTTTTTCTGCATAAAAGCCCAGGACAGCTTCAATAGATATGTGACTTGTATTTGTTACCTGTCGGAGAGATCCAGAATTTTACGGAAAAAAGATAAATTGCATCTTTATTTTCCTAAAAGTATAAGGCTCTTGTAGTCGCTTCCGGTATAGATTCACCCACGGGCAGGATTTCGCGACTTCTTAATGAGATGTCAACCCAGATAAAGACAAACAAATACTTTTGGAGTTATGATTGTTTTGTTCAGTAAAGTAAAGACAGCTGTTTTATGATACGCTTTCCTCCCACGAGACAAGGTCGAAATTTGGTGCGAACGTGGGACAAAGGGAAGTTAAAAGTCTTCCGTGTGGCATTTTTGCTTCTGGTAATTCCCACTTCGCGCGCGCTCGAAAATTTCACCATTTTTAAAGCAGATAGCTCGATCGCCATAGGTGTCATCATCATCATCAGTCTTCTTCGTGCTCTGTTGCCTTTCATTTCAGAGATCTCCTGTAGCTTGAGTGATCGGCATGAATTTTCTGTTTTCTTCTTTTTTTTCTTGGTTACAGACTCAGAGTAATTTTCAGCATCTTTACCCCATAACTCCAAAGATCTGTTTGTTAATTCTCCCCTCTAGCTGCTACACATTTCCTTTAGAATTAGTTACGAGAATTTGGTGTTAGATTAATGTAACAACTTCTAAAAGATAGGTTTGAGTAATGTCATTACCTGTTTGGTGGATAATGTATGGACATTATAAGGAGAGGTTACTTGTTTAAGATCACTCCTGGGTCGAAACTGTGCGAAAATTCTTGCGCCCAGGGCTAGGGGCCTGTTTCTCGAAAGTCCCGGTAACTTAACGGGCACGAAGCCATGTTTTAAAAGCAAAATTTAAAGGAGAGGAAAGCAGGTCTCTTTAGCCGATAGTTTTATTGTATCATTTTCAAAACTTTCGAAATCCCCATCTTGAATGAAGACAGAACAGCTTTACGGGCCCGTTAAGTTACCGGGACTTTCGAGAAACAGGCCCCTGCAGGAGTTGAACAGGTGGGTTGGCACAAACCCTAAAATGAGTTCCGAAGGGTATCCCCGTCCCCGTCCCCGTCCCCGTCCCCGTCCCCCAGTCTAGTTCCAAGTTGCCATTTGTAGTGAGGTTAGTAAAAATAACTGAACAAACCACGATGAGAGGGTGGATCGTGTTAATGTTTTTCTGTTACTGGAGTGTTCACTAAATTACCAAGAATTACGCTAACTACAAATATTTTCGTTTGTTTATGTCAGTTCTAGCCTTGGAAGGTTAGGATCATTTGTCGCTGGAGCTATCATTGTTACGCTCAGCTGATCAAAGTCAGCGATACCTTTGCTATACCCGAATTAGTAGTTGTTGATGTGAAAGAAAACACTCACAAACAAAACATGAAGAAGAAGCTTTGAACTCAGAGATAAATTCCATTGTCAAACTAATTTCGGGGCAAACGTTTCGTGCAAATAATTGATACAGTTGATTGTGGAAACAAACTGGTAAATCGAAAACGAATTAACAAGACTCTAAAATTTAATTAAACTCCTTAACGGCCTTAACGTATTTATTGTAAGTAGACTTGAGATTAACGAACTTGACTCTGATGATAACTTCCGCTCTGGCTACCGAAACATTCGTCTTTGTCAGAATCAACAGATTTTTCTTCTTTAAGAATACCCCACGAACGAACACACTGTACACAACTGTTCAAATTCTGTTCTGAATCTTTAAATGATTATACAAAGATTCTTCCATGACTTTCATAAAATTAAGATCCAAAACTGCCCTGACTGAAATCTGTTCCTATCTCTTCTCGAATTTGTTCAGAGTCTAAAGGAAAAACTTCCATCGTTAATTGGAATCGCCTGTGAGAAGAAAGCAAAAATTTCAGATTTTCCACTTTACTAACTCTTAAAAAAAAGGTGAAAGCGTCAAAACGACCGAAGTTTGAGTTTGGTTACAAAAAGTTTCTTACTGCTTCCGTCACTTTCTGGATGTTTTGTAACACACTGCTTGTTCGATTTCGTATGTTGTTCGATTTATTCATTTATAAAGCGATAATGTTTCCTTTCCCGTAAGAATTTCCTTTTCCTTTCAATGCATTACTTCGGTTACTTCCTGACAACTATGACATATAAACCAAAATTTGACCGATAAGGCTTTTTAAATCTGATATATAACGTCTGGATCATTCCATTCTCGCATCTCAATTTAATTTGCGACAGAAAAGAACTCAAATGATACGCCACGCAAACGTCTCAGCCTTGCTAAAGATAGGAATTTGAAGAGCAGGTTAAGAACTGAACGATCTATAACTCTGTCATCCTTTAAAAAGTTCGCGCGAAGTAGAAGAGATATCTCTTTAAAATTTAATTTGTACCGTGTACGTGCCTACATTTCTTAAGCGTGTGGAAGTCTTGCGTTTTATATCACGAACTTTCAGCTTATTTCTTTTGATTCCGCTCAAAATGCCGTGCATGAAGTTTTTACGTGCGTTTATTAGTTTGGTACAAATATAATTCGGCTGCGGCAAATATCTGATTGATATCAGAACATCAATATTTTTAGAATCCATTCATTTAAATTATGTTAAACACGTTTGCGAAGCAGCGAGAAAGTCGATGTTTCGCACGAAAATGACTTGATCACGCGATCAAAAATATCTTCAGTCCCAGTTCAGAACATTTCCAAAGAAAGCTTCCTTCGAACTTGAAGGCTATAGGGAAGTATTTCTTTACACAAAATTTTGAAATATCCAAAACGGATCGGGGGCAACCTCATGGTTAAAACTGAAGCAATCAATTGCTATGGCAACGTGCTAATATATTTACATGTGTTTCTCGTATGCTTAGCATCGTGAACGCGACCATTCCAATTTAGAACTCACGACACATTGAAGCAAAACGGATCATACATTGATGATGCGTTGTTCGCACGAGTCTACTGAATAGCCTTCGAGACCAAAAGCGAAGTCAGAGGAGAGTTGACTCATTTTACCGTTGTGTGTTGATCAAAATGTTTGCTTTGAACGACCAGTCAGCGATGAACGAACGGACCGAAGAGGACGTCGATTATTTATTCCTTGCAAGCACTGACTCTTCTTCTTCGTCAGAAGATGAGGGTGAAAGCGGTGATATCTTCAGTGTGAGCTGTCACAGTAGCCACTTTAAAAGGATGAAGGCCGAGCCGGAGCAATGCAATGAGTTCGCCATAAAACGAAGAAAGTTTCACACGCAGCTTAAACTCCTCGATTCAGATCTAATGTTGATGACAGTTGGCGTAAGCAAACCAAGGAGCGCTGTCGAAGAATCGTCACTTCGTCCAGTTCGACGTCCGAGGCAGTACCGCGGAGTAAGAAAATGTCGAAAAACACTTATGCAAGATAAACATCCATCGATGGATAGAAAAATTAATTCCTGACATTTTGCATCGGCTACGGTTGACTGCTATATTATGATCGAGAACGACTGAGCAAAACTGTTTACGCAAATTTTCACTTGGCAGGAAGGAATTGCGAACTTCTTCGACAGCTTGCAACTAGCAAGTTTTGTCTGTCACAAGAAATCTCTTTTTTTCTAAGGAAGACACTTCCCAACGGATTGATCATTACAGAAGGATTTAAATTTCCTAATTGAAGGACAAACTGTAAAGTAAAGAATAGACACGAACCTTCACAGTTCGAGCATAGTGGAGAAAGAAATAACACTATGTGAAATTAAGAGACTTTAATCTCAGAGAATATTATTGAAAAATATGTATATAGAGATAAAAAAAGAAAAAAACACATATATACTATTTATTCAAGTATTTATTTCTAAAAATGACGATAAAATCGGCAAATATGATATGAATGTTAAAATAGAAAATGAGTTAATAAATTTTTAGCTGTTCTGAGAAATTCTCAAGTGTTCGTCAATTAAAACTGACGCTTGCAGTCTCATGTTAGGTTGACTAACGTGTGAAATACATCCTAGAGAGTTTAGCATTTTATACATTGGAAATATTCAATCCGAGTTGTCAGAAAGCAACTGACGACCAAAACAGTGACACTACCGAATTACTATTTTGTTTTGGTTACAACCACCTTTGCGAAGTCACGCTGCTACCAAAAAACATTTTAGTTCTAACTGATTTGCTGACAGATATGGACTAACACTAAAGCATTCTTTCAATCGAAATATCTTTTCAAAAATGAATTAGGCAGAAAGTTATTCATTGTTTTGTCATGTTACCACGAGTGCGAAAGAGTTGTTTACCTGTTTATGGTCTGTTTGTCACGTTGCTAAGGAAACCACTTGAATATGCATAGTGAGTGCAATTAAAAGGAAAATCACAAGATCGAGAAGGAAAAAACAGAAAATAAAGCAAGGTAGTGAACGCTGATGTCGTTGCAGTCAACTTTTCCGATAAACACCTCTCCTTTTCATCCGTATGGAAAAATAATACTCAATATTTTTTGATACTTAGACATTGACGAGAACGTCAAGACTCCGTCTATGTCACGTGGTAATTTGTATCACTCTCGTGGGATATCACATCATCCCGGCACAGAAAGCCTGATTGTGCTCGGTAAACTATGTTTGCTTACGCAGCACTGAACATATGTGATTACTGTATTGCTGTTATGGTTTTTGATCACGTTTGTATGAACCAAATCGTAAGGACAGATGATGACTTATGTTATGAATTGAAATTCGTCAGCGACATTTGGTGATCCGAAGCTAAAAGCAGTAGCTAAACACAGTCGCAAAAATGGTTTTTATCAAATGATGTGACTGAACCATCAAAACTTTGAAGAATTGATCTTTGAGGGAAAGTGCTTATAAAGATTTCAGCAATCAAAATGTACCCTTTTGTTTTTTTTGCTAAATTTGCAACCGTAATGAGGTATTCGTGCGTTTACGTGGATCCTTCTTCAGTCAGAAACAGAGAACTGGAAGCCAATATTTTTCAATATTTTTCCAGAAAGTTTGTTTTCTCAGAACTTGATTTTCGATTTTGTTTGTCACGGAAGTGTAGCTAAGAGTGGACATGGGGAGTTTGATTACAAAAGGAACCGGAAGTGCATTAAAAAATGACCAAAAATGTACATACCGGCGCTACTTAGTCAGATACAGAGAGCTGGCATTCACTGCCCAATATATCCCAGAAATTTTGTTTTCTCAGAGTTTATTTTCCATTTTGACTGTGCACGGATTTAACAACCGGAAGTTGCTGAAAGGACCAAAAATGTACATACCATCAACCTATCAGTATATTGAGTCGTATTATCACGAAGTATGGCAACATAGTTAACAATTTTCAAACTTTACGTACTACGGGATGGACGCCTTCATTTCAAGATAGGACAGTGTGAGATTAAAGTTTTGCCGTTGTCACATGTTCAATGAAAATCACATCATTTTCTCTACCCATCAGATGCAACTGAGTGAAGCGGATTGCGGCTTGCATTGGTTGTCCGCTTTTCCCGCGCTTTAAGCCACTCAAGTCCTTCTATATTAACTTCTCATTGGTTCATTGTATCATTTCCCTTTCTTCTGATTGGCCCTTCGCCATACTAAATGGATTGAATCATAGAAATCAAATGGGAAATGGGAATAGGAATTTAGCAGTGGACAGACAGTCCACAAGGTTGCTCTACTTGTCCACTATTTTCTGGTCGAATTGGAATTTGAAAAGTTAGTTTTTGTGGGAGGAGGAAAACACAAGGATCAGGAGAAAAATCCTCGGAGCGAGGACAAGAACCGACAAAAAACTCCACTTACATGTGAAACCAAGTCCGGGAATCGAACCCGGGCCACAGCGGTGGGAGGCCAGCGCTTTCACCACCGCTTACTTTAGACCGGCCCGCTCACTTTGGACCGCTCCACTTGATGGCCCGCAATACCACTAAAACTACCTTGAGTCAGACTCGCTACCTTTTCCCTGCAGCCTTTCTCGCTAAGTTCTAAAATTGTTCGACCTTTTCCTCTCCTTCATTATTATCGTTATTACCACCATTATCATTATCACTATTATCATCTTGGAGACTTGCAATTGATCTAACTAAGCATTTACATTTACTCCTAGATTAATTTACTCCATTTTCGCTGCATTAATTTTTGCAGTGGGGAAGGACTAGAAAGGAACATAGGAACCATTCAAGAAACCAGCTTTATAAACAATTTGCTATTATCCCAAATATCTCTCTCTAAGCATTTACATTTAATCCTAGATTAATTTACTCCATTTTCACTGCATTAATTTTTGCAGAGGGGAAGGACTAGAAAGGAACATAGGAACCATTCAAGAAAGCAGCTTTATAAAAGACTTGCTATTATCCCAACTCTCTTGGTTACTAATGAAGAGAGCTATCAAGGTGATTGCACAGTTGTCGTTTTTAATTACAAAAGATCCTTTTTCAATGCACCCTTAGGGAACAAAAATGCCTTTCTCTAGAGCGTCTTGCCAATCATTTCCTCAATGAATTACTGACACTTAGCTTGCAGGTGACAGTCTGGGTTCAGCTGGGGTTCACTTGTAAAAAGAACAGATAACGCTATTCAACTGAGAGATCGGTATCCAACGGATGACTGTGTTAACAAAACGCACCGTGCGCTATCCACCGGAGAGAGATTTATCCAGTAGATAGCGTTGTACGCCCTTTGAACAACTGTGCCCAGTAATTTAAAGTTCATGTGCGTTAATGTAATGGATTCAAATGCAAACGAGCGACTTTGACAACGAACAAAAGACCAGCGATCTAGAATTTCTCAAGTTTGAGATCGAAGTAAAGGAACCAGTGATCTGATGTGGCCAAGGGTTGTCTAATTAGCAGAAGAATTTTTTTCAATCTTTCCTACAACAATTATTCTTGTCCACACAATTGTACCAGTGGTGTTTAAAGTTTCTTTATTTGAAGAGTAAATGGGCCACGTGGAATTCGTAATAAATGCGCTTAACCCTTTGATAGCGAAAACAAAATCAGTGCCGTGTTTTTGCTTTCTTTTTGTGGGTCCATTTTTCGGAAAACCGTTAACGAACTTTTAAAAAAAATTATATGATATGATATGATACGAAATACAATAGTGAATTTTCCACATTAAGCGTCGTAAAGAATTTGAATGACTTTCGCGGGTTTTTTTTTTACAGTTTTTTATGTGCTAATTTCAAAGAGGCAGTTGAACTAATTCTAAGAAGAAATTGTCAGCTGTGTCTATGAATTCAATGCTACATCAAAAGGCCTTTGTAAGTGAAATACTCAGCTGGAGATTTTGGAAACCCTGTTTTTTTGAAAATTTTTTAAGCTTCCAATTTGTTTAGTGAAAAAAAATTGACCATAGTTATGTCATCTCTTGGAGCACTAAAGAGTAGACTATTACATGTACTTCCCATAGTTTTCCTTGCTGTGAGAACCAGCCAAAAGCTCCGAACACAAAAGTTTCCTTCTCATTTTTTTTGGCAAGGGCTTTTAATTTAATTTAATTTTTTTTTTAAGAATGCTTTAGTCTTTATCGCCAATGAAAAACAAGTTTTTTTCCGGCAGGCACTATTTCAAAATGGACGTTTTAGTGAAAGTTTCCCTTTTAATGGCTTAGCTGGTAGAACCAAAACAATTCCATTGAAGAAAAGGTGCTTGTTGTAGAAACAATCTAGGTGGACATATTCAAGTTGTTAATGGATGCAACATAGCGTCACAAACCCACCACGATATTAATGTCGAGAAAATTATCTGAAAAATGTTCTAAACTCAGTTTTCTAGAATATAACTCTTAAAAGCAACTGGGTGTGTCGAAGAAAAAGGCATCTAAAAGTAGTTAGCGTTAGCTCTCTTAAACTTCTTCTTTTCCCTGGAAATAGGCTAAAATCTTAAGAAAGAGCACAATGGACGCTGATTTCAACGCGCTAAATGTCCACTCCTTTTGTATTTTACCAAGCAACCACACCTTAAAGACATGGTATGTATGAAAAGTGTCAATATCGAACAAAAGACTGATTTTTCTTCGAGGTGAAACGCAATTAAAAGGAGTTTTTCGTCGAATCTTGTTTTTTCCTAACAGACCTTTGTCCTGTCGGGATAAAGAAAAGCCATGTGAAACTGCGTAAAAAATTAGATTCTTTCCACCATTGTTCGTATGAAAACAATGTTTCTTTTAAAATTTCGTTTTAAATGCATTCGGCAGGGGTTCTTTTTCATAGAGAGAGAGTTTGTGAAAATGTCGGCTTTGTAATAAGGGCAAATCTAGGCAGTGCTAAGTTTTTTCCACATCTTCGCCCATTTCAATAGAAAAACGGTTGCTTAATCATTTTTAGCGGTAGCTGCTTCGATCTGACTTGTAGTAAGACTATTACAATGTGTTATATTGTGTTTTTTAATTGTTTTCTTTTTTTTAACAAGCTTGGGAAAGACTATAGGTCTTTCTCAATAATCGACGTCGCCTTTCACTGAAAACAGTCCACCACTTTAAAATATTGAGGCAGGTTTATATTAGATATCGATTTCCAAAAAAATAAACTATTTGTTTTCCTCAAAGGTGAATGTCAATGGAACCAATCGAGTTGTGCGCTCTAAGAAGTCTGCGTGTCGGATCGTTGTATAAAGAGCGTCTATCCAGTAACCAGTGCCAGTAACCAGTAAACTATGGTGCAATTCAATAGTTTTGAAAAAATAATAAGATGAAAAGATCAGAACGTTCGTTGATGCTAGAGTAACTTATTAGTTTTAGAGCGCTCTTCGATCAATTTTCAG